>NC_045617.1:91356369-91656369 GCF_009829155.1 Mustela erminea
GAGACATGGTTCTTGTTACCTTGTGACGATTTCAATTCAAATGTGATGTTAAAGGCTAACCTATAGCTGAAGCCTTAGGTACCCTATATGGAATCAGATTAATGTAATTTAATGATGTTCCTGGAAAATGATATGTAGTCCACAATTATCTGTGGAATGAATGAATATGCAAAATCCTATTTTCTTGTGGCAATATATATGACCCTTCTATGGAGGAGAGCGGGAGTGACTAACACTTCAAATGAACCCCAATTTCTATCCTGGTTTGATCTGCTTATAATGATAAGGGCCTGGAAAAAGGGTCAAAAAAAGTAATTCAGTATTGAGGCTAAATGAGTCTTGGAAGAGCATACAGGCAGACAGACAATAAAACACAAAACATAGTCGTTGATTCTTCCTGTCTGGAAGAATAATCTCAGGAAGTCACTAAATGTGTGCAGGACATGTGTAGCTTATAAGACCTACATGTTAGATGAAAATCACTGAGCAGGAACAATACAGGAGAGCACTTCCAGGAGATGAACCAGATGTATGACTTGAACTCCAACTATCGAGGCTGTAAATTTATACATTTAGAAAAGTGAATTCATAGTGTTGGTGATGTATTTAGCTGGGAAGAAGCCAGTTACTATGTATTTGTAATCATGCTCCCAGCACACCTGGTCTGAGGACCACCACTGGCTGACATTCAGAGCAAAACACAGACACCACTTCCTCTTTAGACGTTCAAGTCTACGTAGTTGCAAATTGGTTCCGAGGCCAAGAATTGGTCAGACACGATGACCAGATTCTGAGAAACAAAAATGCTAGTTAATGGTAGGATGACTTCCAAGAAACCGCATCAGCAAGTTCCAAAAACTCTGAAAGAAGGTACTAATGTTCAGATTATATTTTAATGAGACAAAACTAAACAAGATTTAAAGAGGCCAAAGGGATGATCTCATGGTTGAAAAATAAAAACTTGAACCAAATAAAAAAAAAATGGACTCACAGGCTCCACACTCTTTTTTCCCCACTTCCCTTCAGGTTCCCGAGTCTCTTGATGATTCCCTGGGGGGGCTCTCAAGGGACACACACTTCTTGACATATATTATGCAGGTCAAATCCAGATGTATGTTTTTTGAATTAAGATGGCTTATTTAAAGCAATAAGAAGCTGCCACAGAGTAGCCAAAATTACAGATATTAAGGATGGAAAAGGCCTATTAGATCATCAAGTCTGTCCCTCAGGGCCAGTGCCGGAGAAGCAATCGAAATAAAATGATCCACTTGCTCCAACTGTTCTCTGTGGTTAGCAAGACAAAAACACTCTCAAAAAGAAATGAGTCTTGGAAATTTATGACTGAAACGCTGAACTCTCTCTTTTTTTCAGATATTTGGCTCTTTGTCAGTCAGGGTCTGGGGATGTTGGGCTTACTTGGCAATAGCTTCTATATATGGTATGTATATGTGTATGTATCTATCTTTCTAAATGTACCTGTATTTGCGTGTGCACCAAACACAGATGGATGCTGTGAGGCCACTTATTGTGGCTTGTAGTCACCTTCTGCATAGTCACATTCATATTCATGAGAAGCTCCCGATTCATCTAGAAGCACAGATTTAGATTATATTCAAGATTTGCCAGTGTAGGAATCACACTCACAGACAAAGTCTCTTTTCTGGGAGCTCAAGATGTAATAATGACTCTGTAACCACTGAGAGATGGTGTATGTGGACAATGAATTAAGTTCATGGGATGGAATTCTCAATAGAAGCATTAAGAACTTGAGGAATTTTTGTGTGCAGAGACCAGAGAAAGTGAATAGCTTTTAGCTTTCCTCACTGGAATGGTTTCAATAATTTTGAACAATACCTTTCCATGACATTTTTTAGTATATTTCTTGAATTATTAGTATATAAAATTTACCTAAGTATAGGCATAGGATAAAGCCACATCAGCATGGAAGGAATAAAAGGAGTTTTCCAAACTGGCTGGGATGAATAGAACGTGGGTATACAAAAGATTCTTTTTCAATGGTAAACAGACAGCCTTGGAAAAGACACAGATGTGACTCACAGCAGTGAGCATGCCTGGGTTGGTAACCAATGAAGTTATGACGGGCAGCACAGATAGACTTATAAGGTAATTATGAGGAAAGGAATCCAGCCACAAACTGATCTACCAAAATACTCATTCTCTAAAGCTGTGTTGGCTATGGTGGTATTAGCAATGAGAAAAAGCATGATTTCTTTATCAAAGAGTCATCATTGAGTGACCCTATGCTTCCTTGAAAAAAATGGGTCAAAATGTTCCCCAAAAAGCCTTGTAAATTTCCACACTAATGTAGACAAATGGTTACCTTCTAGTTTCTTCAGATTAAAATGTGATAGAGAAAAAAATTTAAGATGGTTCCAAAGGGTTAACTATGGCCTTACAGTAAAAATACACAAATGTGTCTTAAGTTATGAAATACTAGTGTACCTTCATTGACTGATTTCATTGATGAAATCTTGGTACTGAGTTAGTTCTATAAAAAGCTGAGCATCAAACCCTTGGTCATGAATATCAACTCCTTAACATGGTTTTTATGGGAAACGTCACAATTGACTCACATCATTTTTACTTGTTAGGCCTTTCCCAGGAACTTAACCTGCCAAAGGGATGAAGATTGACTCCTCATTTAAAGATGAGGAGCCCCAAAGGTGCTTCCTATGTATTTGGGTGCCAAGGGAAATGGAAAACCCAGGATCTTCAGACATTCGAAGACCCATTCATGGGAATGATACCACAGTTTCCATTTTCCAGCTTTGGGAAACCTAAAAGAATTGTGCTCTTAATTTTTATTGTATTCTAGTAAGTAAGGATGGAAGAGGCTTTGAATCAGGTACTTAGAAATATTTATGGCAGAATTAGGAAAAGGGGCACCTAAGATCAAGTCATTATTGGTGACAGTAAAAAAACTCCTCATTCTAGTCGCCTTTTCCATTTTGCTTTCTCCCACCTTTCAACTAATTCCACTTTTCTGTTTTCCCCCTAATTATGCACTGTGCAGGGCTGTGACAGGCTTACACCTTGCCCAACTTCATTAACTTTGCTGAAAAGCTACATCATGGACCTGTGGACATTTATTGCGGCACTGACCTAAAAACGGGCAACGGCAAATTTCAGCAAGTCTTCCATTTTATGTCTTCTTCATCTTCTTTAAACTGTGTGATTATAAGGCCATTGAAGGATTTTGTCCTTTGGAAAACCCAGTGCAGAAGGAGTGATCTGTTCTCCCATGCCTCTGCTTCCTTTTCCTACTCCCCTTCCAACCCCACACACAAGAAAGAATATTCACAGACATTAGAAGGGAGTGGCAATGTTCAAAAAATTTATGCTCTATTTGTCCATTCTTCACTTTGGAGAAGAGACTATTTTCATAGTCCAATAGCTACGGTAAATTATCTATGTTTTGTACATTTTAGTGGTTTTTCTTTTTCTTTTTTTTTTTTAAACAAAAGACTAACTGGACACAGTCTTGTTCTCCCCATAAAATTAGCAGTGAATTTGCAAATAATGAACGCTACCTCTTACATACTTGTCTTTGTGAGCTAACCGTTCAGCAAAGGCGGAAGGAAGATGTACTAAAGCAGTAACTAGGCAACTATCTGCTTCCACACTCTGTCTTCAGGAGGTTCCCTTCCACCACCTGCTTCAAAACAATTACAAACTGAACCTTTAAAATGGATGCATTTCTAAATGATGTCCTAGTGGCTGTAGAAAGTATTTTACCTAAAGAGTGCCTTGTTCTTTTGGAGATTAAGAGAAATAAGATTTTGTTTCTTTATGACTATAAAGGCTAACAGATGGTATTGACTCTGCCGGGCACTGTTCTAAACACCTTACATACGTGGACACCTTTGATTCTTACAACAATCTATGCGGTGGGTGCTGTTAGGAAGGCTGTGTAATTTGCACACGGTCACATAACTACTAAGCGGTGCAGTCGTGATGGGAATTGAGGCAGTCGCTCTAGAGCCCATGTTCTCAAGCTGTATATCATCCTGGCCTTGGAATCTCTGATCCCTTTGGGACGCTCTAAAAATCATCACCGGAAACAAGCACTCAGTAAAAGTATGCATGTAATAAATGCATGCTAGGTGCTTACTCTCTACCTAACTGTGCTGTGCCCTGGAGACGGAAGCACGAACGACACACAGACATCACCATAATGGCTTGTTGTATTTTAGACAAATGAATAGTTGTATTTTGTTTGGGTCTTGGAAATGCACGTTGAACAAAGTACAAAGGTGGAGAGCCTGGGTGGCGCAGATGGTGGAATGTCTGCCTCTAGATCTGGGCTCAGGTCATGATCCCAGGGTCCTGGGATTGAATCCTGCACCGGGCCCCTTGCTCAGCAGGGAGCCTGCTTCTCCTTCTCGCTCTGCCTGCAACTCCCCCTCCCACTTGTGAACTCTCTCTGATACATAAATAAAATCTTTATAAAAATACTCATATAACAGATAAATAGAAACTATCATTTAGATAATTTTTACCTTCTAAAGATTTTCTAACGAAATCTGGAAACACGATAGCCGTCTTCAAGTATGAGGAGGTCTATCTCATGAAACAGGATTAGCTCTATGCCTGAAGTTCCAAGAACCAATCCCCCCAACCCGAGATAAGACATAGTATCAAAACAAAAAGGAGGAAGCACCATGTGTGTTCTGATGGCGTCCCTGTGAGAATGGACACCATTGCAGAGTTCACTCTTTTCCATTCCATGCTGGAAAGTTAAACTCCTTGGTTATCAAACACCAGTCAGACTTCAAAGAGGAGCCCATGTTTTCTGATTTCAAAGCTTGTCAGGCTCCTTCCAGAGAGAAAGAAATTCCGTCATATGGAACTGTACATAAACATGTTGCACTTTCTAGAGACTCTGCCCCCGTCTGTCAAGGTCTCAGCCCTGAAGAAGGAGGTGCGGAGGGGCTTGAGCCCATCTCTCAGGCTGGCGGCTCTGATGGGCAGATGCTTCTACTGCGGCAGCAGGTTCTCATCCCCCTCAGCTTTCTGGCCTGCACTGCAACAGATAAGGGGTAGCAGACATCCCACCTCTCATGCCACCAGAAACAAATGCAAACTAATGCAAAACAGAATCAGAAGGTGTGGTTTTTCTTATTTTGCTCGCCTAATGAAAGGGTCACCTTCAGTCCCAGAGCCCTCCATTCCTATCTCGCCGCTGCTCCTGCTGTGCTGACACAGGTACCAACCTGCGTTGCACTGTGTGTTTCACCCCTGGTCAATTCCAGTTTCTTGACTACTGCAGGGAATCACAAGTTAGGATACAGCCAAGGCCACTGTAACAGAGGTGGCATGTGTATGGTTTTCTGAGTATGTGTGTGTAATGCATTCATGCATGATGCACATCTGAACACACCTGGTAGATATGGGTTCACAAGTTTTTTTTGTTTTTTCTGTTTTGGTTCAAGGGCAGCCGCTGGGTTTCCCCCGTCCTCCTCTGAGCAGGGACATTTCTGACTGTCTCAGAGGTGGCCCAGTATTTACGCTACCATTACTCTTATTAAATAGCAGGAAGCCCAAAAAGCCACCATGCCTACTCAAGCTACTGACTGTCTTTTAACAGTTTCAGTGAAAGTTGTGCAAGGAAATGATACTGTAGGATCTCGGGTCTCCAGGGAAGGATACAGTCAATCCCGAGGAGAGCGGGCCTTTGCTGAATCTGCTGCTTTAGAAGTAAAACAGGAAGCTTGGGCCTCTTTTATTGTACCTTTCTCAGTTCTGAAAAGCCTCTCAAATAGTTCCAAGTAGAATTGAAGCAAAGTTATTAACGTCAAGAAGCCAAGATCTTTCTCCATGGTTTGCTGGCTTGAGGAAGGGAGAAAACTCTTTGTACTCAGCTGTCCTTTGCTGCTTCTGCGTGAGCCAAAGAAGCAGGAAGGAGAGGGAAGGAATAAGCGAAAAGAGATGGTGTTTATCTCTGCACAAAATCACAACGTTCTGCACTCAGCTCCGGCAGTCTGATGTGACCCCTGCATCTCTAAGACAGATAGTTCCTTCTGGGAGAGACCACGCACACACTAATTATAGTGCTTCTGCCAGAGAGAACTCACACATGCAACCTATTACGGAAAATGTAATTTCTTTGTCTTTAGGAAGACTCAAGATCATTAGACATGGTTTCCTCAATGCTAAAAAATCAGAACAAAAAAAAAAAGAAGAAAAAAAGAAAACAAACAGTTTCAAGTATTTGCAACATAATGCCTGCACGTATTTATGGAAATACAGTAGAAGTGCCCTAAAATGTGGTTTGATGTTTCATGCTGCACTGTTTTTCTATCTTCCCAATTCTCTAACATGTGTCCTCTTACCCTATCTCACTTTCATTTTACTGTATTTCAAACTTCCGCAGAGCAGTAGCCACAGTGATTCCCAAATAGTTGGGCTTTCAGGGAGCTAATGACCCACAGGAAGCAGCCCAGAAGCTTGTTGTAAATTAAACAAACTCCTTGTAAATTAAACATGGTAACGTATGAACACAAAGGTAGGGCATGACAACATGACATAACTTTTAAAAACAGCAATTAAATGTAGAGCACTGCTTTCTCTAATGATGTGCTATGCTAATTTAAGGCTAAGGTGATGATTCTGTTGATTTAACAGTTTAACATGGAACTCATAAATGGGAATAAAGTCTGTAATAAAGAAATCATGGGGACTTTAGCATTTATGAGTATAGAATTAGGTATGTTATTATATGGGAGAAAGATATACATTTCAATCCAATCAATTTTCTCTGTCATAAACTAACCCAAGACATTTAGGTTGAACAGTAAGCAGGCTTTTTAGAAATTAGAAGAAAATACATCCTTTCATTAAATATGCAGATTCTGAATGGGATATTAAGTGATAAATTATCTTTTTCATTTCTGTTTCACATTATTGTCTATGTTTTGCTTCTTTCACAGGTTTACCCTTTTAACATGTTTTTTTTTTGGGGGGGGCAAGATATTCTGAAGACACAATAGAAATGTAAGCCATCCCTTATAACCCCCTTATCACTCATAAAGTCCTGTAAAGGATGTTCAGGTTCCACTGTAGTAAAAGGACAAAAGCAGAAAGAAAAACATATCCTCGGTACAGGGTTTTGGTGAAGGAAGGGACTGCTCTGTTTGGGGGGGGGTCAGCCTCACTGGAAGGAATGTGTGCTGCATTCCTTTGTATTTCCTGGTTTACTTGGCTCTGGAGCAAAACAATCCTCATCAATCAGGTTGGTTTCTAATGTTCATGGTTAGCTCAGCACTAACTGGCTTTGTTTTTGAGATAAATTCTGACACACAGGTCATCAGCTTCTACTGTCATATTACTGTTTACTATTACATATTACTGTATGTCTACTGTCATATTACTATTGATACTATTGTGATACTATTGTGTGGCATTATGAACAGATTTCTTTTAAGTCCTTTTTAAATTTCAGAGTCCAGATTTTGGGAATCCCTTTTTTCCTATCTAGAACATTTGCTACTCTATACCCTTTATAGAGTAGCTACTTCTGCACAGGACAGAACCATTATAGTTAGAACCCCTTGGTCAGCAGCTACCACGTTATCCGAATTGGCAACTGGCAATACTCACTTGATTATATTGGTGGAAATCACGTACATTTCTGCTTTAGTGGCAACAGATGGAACCTGCGGATGTTATGGGGTAACAAGTGCAGAGTAGGAGGGAAGTAATGACTTCGCGTTTCGCTCCCTGCTCCCGCCACAGTTAGCCACTTGCAGGTCCTGGAACACACCGTGCTCTCCCTCCCTCGGGCCTCTGTACTTCACATTCATGCCAATGAGATTGACTTTTCTGGTCCTTTCTCCTTGACTGATTTCATTCGTCCTTTAGGTCTCTGTTTATTTTTAAAGATTTATTTATTTGAGAGAGAGAGGAAGAGAGAGAGGGAGCACACAGAATGAGAGGCAGAGGGAGAAGCAGACTCCCTGTTGAGCAGGGAGCCCAATACGGAACATGATCCCAGGACACTGGGACCATGACCTGAGCTGAAAGCAGACACCTAACTAACTGAGCCACCCAAATGCCCCCTTTAGTTTCAGTTTAGATAATACTTCCTCTAAGAAGCCTTGCTTCTATGGTTAAGATAAAGTAAGGCTTCACCTATGTGTGTCCACGGTATCTGTTGAACTCACACCAGCAATGACTATACTACATTGTAATTTCCCTACACTTCCTTGTAAGCTCTTTAGGGTAGAGAATATAGCTTATTCAGAAATTTGGTGCTAGCACCTGGCACTCAGCCTGCCATACAGTCACATGCCCACAATTATCTGTTGAACAGATTAGTAAGGTGTTGATAATGATGAGAATGCTGGGGGTGCCTGGCTGGCTCAGTCATTAAGAGTCTGCCTTCGGCTCCGGTCATGATCCTGACATCCTGGGACTGAGTCTCATATTGGCCTCCCTGCTCAGTGGGGAGCCTGCTTCTTCTTTCTAATTCCCTCCTGCTTGTGTTTCCTTTCTTGTTATCTCTCTTGTCATAAATAAACAAAAATCTTAAAAAAAAAAAAAGTGATGACAATGCTAATGATGCCTAAATTTACTCAGTGCTTATTGTGCACCAAGCACCGTCCTAAGCCTTTACATTTAACCTTCACAACAGCCCTATAAGGCAGGTGCCATTCCCATTCGCATTTTATAGATGAAGAAACTGAGGCACAGACAACCTTCAGTACCTTTTTGAGTTGCTTCATTTTGAAAACGGCTTGTCAATTTAGGTGAACTTAGTTTATATGCCAGGAACTAAAGTGAATTGAAGGGTAACTACTAATTGATAACAGATCCAAGTAATTACCAGGTTGAATCATATGAGACTGTTGATATTCGATTGGTTTTTACTTAAAAATATGGCAATTTCATCCGTTTCGATCTTGTATACTGAGCTCAGTTACAGCTCAGTCTTCACCCTTGTTGCCTACCCCATTCACCCACAGCTGGAAAACATACCACAATCCTACATATTGTCATGCTAACGAGTGACAGGTACATGGATAGGGACCAGAGAAAGCATTTATGCATAGAATTCTTTTTAACTGTGTCAACAGAGCCTTGTTTCTATGGTTGGCTAAGACTTAATGATCTCTTTGCCATATATAACCCTTTTGTGAACAATGACATTGATTGTAATGTGTTCTGCCTATGTAGACCACGTCTAGGGCCCCAGAAGAGGTAAAATCAGTAATAACATGTTTTTCCATAGTTTTAACTCATATATGATGACATAAAGCCAAAGGTAAAAGGAAAAAAGAATTTGGAGTTGAAAATGATTTAAATTTGCCAGTTCCCAGCACTTCTGGAACACTGCCAGGGTTAATTTGGATTGGGCCTTTCAGAGTCTGCACTGCTCTAACCTGATGTAGCCTAAAAAACCTACTTGATATAAAGAGGTAAAAAAAAAAAAAAGTCCACCTAACTCAACACAACTGACAGTCTGTTCTCAGGCTGCCTAGTCCCGCACCAGAATGTTCTATTTATTTCATTCCAGAAGAGGGTGATACTGTGTCTCTTATTGAAAGGTATTTGTGATGAGAATAACTTATAGGCTCATCCAAAGCTACGGAAGGCAAATGCTCACAGGAGGGAACAGGACTTGTTTGCAGGCTGGAAACATTTTTAGCATTCGCTGGAGATTTTTATTTCAAAATCTCCAAATTCAACAATTCTTCAGCCTCTGTAAACTTTCAGATGGAAAGCTCCAATATTTAGAGTAAATAATGTCTAAGCTTCCCCTTCCCAGCAAGTTTTCTTTTTCTCCCCTGTCATAAGAGTGTTATATCCTGGCAACTGAAATACAGAAGCCCTTTGTAGTCAAGCTATCATACTATAACCCTCAGAATGTGTTGCTAATGAGGTTATAGCTTACTAGAACCATAGAAGGGCACTGAAAAAAGAAAATACCCTGACAAATGTGTTGACCAAAGGATGCCAACAACTCTCCCAGGGTCCTGTCCGAAATTCAAGGATTTACAAAAAAAAAAAAAAAAAAAAGTAAAAATGAACTTTAGTGTATGTGAAAAATCATAACATTGAAACATAAGTCCATTTATCTTTTAACTATTTTTCTAGCTCTCTTCCAAAATTTTACTGGTTATTAAAACACTGCTGTGTAAATACAAATGTTCTGCTTTATAACTCACCCCCTATTTCTGGTCCTTACAATATAATAATGTCATTGTTTGTTGTATCACACTTATTCTTAAAGTAATAGGGCTTGATGTGAAGGACTTTACATAGCAGAGTGAGGAAGGGCTTCTGCACCAACAGGAGATGGAGGAATCAAGTGCAGAACGGGGAGTTCAGAAAAGGACTCTGAAGGGCTTCTCTAGTTCTGAGAGTCCTTAAAGAGTTTCTATACCATGATATTCACTGAGCTAAGTCAGCAGTGCTCTTCATAAACATCCTCCTGTTCCTGAAGCAGGCTGTCCAAGACTGGACTGTCCACTGACAAGGTCACAGGGAATGTACTACCAGAATTTCAGCCAATCCATTCGAACTCCCAGACTGGGAGTTTAGGTGCAAATAAATTTCACTAGCATATGCTAATTAATATGCTACATTTTATTAGCATACACCCTTTGCCTCGATGAGTAAATGAACAAATGCCCACTTCTCTTTTTGAGAGATTCCCAAACAACTGCTTCGCGTAACCAACTATCTTGAGGGAGGACCACCAGAACTGAGAACTCTCAGCAGTCTTTAAAACATCAACACTCTCAAAGATAAGATACCACATGTGCTGTAATTAGAATCACAGACTGTAGGGGCTGGAATGGGCCTTTGAGGTAATTTAGTTCAAACTTCTCATTGTACAGTTGAGCCCAAGTGACTTTTCTGAATGTTATTCAGCCAGCTAATTGCTGGCCTGGGAGTAGAACCGGGTCTCCTGACTTTTATTCCACTGCTTTTGCCATTATAACAGGCGTCAGCCATGATATACTATTTAGACAAGGTCAGTAAACTCAGGCTCTATCAAGGCTTGATGGGGAGGGAGTCCATTAACAAGAGGCCTTAACAGAAAACTCCCTGTATCTAATTCCTAAAAATTCAAGTTGAAGGAAAACTTGGTACTCTCTCAGCATGAAAAGTCAAAGGGAACTATATGAACTAGGATCCAATTCTAATGAGTCTGTTAAAAGAAAAAAAGACCTGCATCAAGAGTTAGCATGTATTAAATGTAGAAAATTTACTCTAACTTGGGCATTTTCTTTCTTCATTTCTTCATTTCACATTGTACCTGTAATAGGAATGAAGAATTTCTGTTGCGTGAAATAGCCAATTTTTACTCCAATGACAGAATGTTACACTGTGGTGGGGGGAAGCACTAAATTGGGAATCAAGAGGCCTGGTTCTATTCTGGGCTTTGCCATTAATTCATTGGGATACTCGAGCTTTTTTAGCCAGTTGTCTAGTTCATAAGATGAAAGGTTTATTTTTAAAAAGGCTGCTCAGAAAAGCCAAAGAGGTTTTGTGACGGTGTCCCAGGAGCTGACTAAAGGGCCAGGAGAAGGGCAGGGGAGGCCATGCAGGAAGTTCTGAGTTTTCTACCCCAACCTCAACTGGGCAGTTCTGCTTTGATTTGATTTTGATATCAAGCTAATATGTAAGATTTTGTGTGAACAACAGCTATGTGGTAAAGTTTCAAAACCACCAAAAAGTTGAAAGTGATAGATTATTCCTTCTACGTCTGATACTCACTTGCCAGCTTATAGGCCCTTGGTCAAAGAATAAGCTCCTAAACATGGTATTCTCCATGCCTTAGCCCCCACATCTCCGGGAATTCTGCACCATGTACTTCATGCTTTACTAATCTCCAACTGTTGGCAATGCTGTCCCTCCCTGCAACTCTACTTCTGCTCATGTTCCCTCCGCAGCTCTTCCTTCCCTGCTTGGCTAACTTCTTATCCTTCGCAATTCAGCTCAAGCAATCCTTCTCCATGAAGCCCTCAGGACCCTGGAGTAGGTGAAGTAGCCTTCCCATGCTCCCACTTCCTCCTGTGAAGGACTACCAAAGTAGTTAAAGAGTATAATGAGATTATATAGTTCTCGGCTATCTCTTTCAACTGGGCTTTAAGCGTCTTGTGGGCAATGCCTTTCTCTTCCATATTTGTTAAAATACTAGTTTCTGAAAGTTTAATAAACATGTATTGGAAGAGGGAATAAATCAATCAGAATTAGGATCAGAATTAGAATAAATAAATCAGAATCAATCAATCAATCAGTCAATCATAATTAGGATTAAATCAGAATTAGGTCAAGCAAAACTTGACCTAAAAAATTGATTTTAAAAAATTCTCAAAAAGCCCTTGATGATGTACAACTTATTTATTTGAAGCTTTTTTCTCTTATTGTCCGAACCTTAATTCCAAGCTGGATTAAGAAATGATTCTTCTCAGCAAGGATTTGCTTGTATCATTTGATATCTATTTATTATGAAGCAAAAGGAAGGTGTAGCCAGAAAGAGCAATGCTCCATTTAAGCACTGTTTTTAAAAATACCTGCACAGGAAAAAAACCCTGAAAATTCACTGATTAAAAAAAATACCCCAGGGGCACCTGGGTGGCTTAGTGGGTTAAAGCCTCTGCCTTTGGCTAGGGTCATGATCCCAGGGTCCTGGGATGGAGCCCCGCGTCGGGCTCTCTGCTCGGTGGGGAGCCTGCTTCCTCCCATCTCTCTGCCTGCCTCTCTGCCTGCCTCTCTGCCTACTTGGGATCTCTGTCTGTCAAATAAATTTAAAAAAAAATCTTTAAAAAAAAACCCCAAAGCAACAAAAGAACAAAGTTAACCAGAGAAAGGGTTAGTATATATTTGCAGGATATTTATATATATCTGTATCTTTCATCCATTCAATAGTTATTGATCAAGTGCCCACTACTTACTTACCAGCCACTCGCAGAGGTGCTGGGAATGCACCTGTAAGCAAGAGGCAAAGTTGGTGCCCTCAGGCAGTATCTTACACAAATATACCACACAAATAAATACACAGTGTGGCAGGGGTGACAAGTGTTCTGGGAAAAGACAATAGGGACTGTGGAGGGGGGATGGAGTTAGCGGTACAGGTAAGCTGTCAGGGAAGGCCTGTGCACAGAGCTAACATTGGATCAGGAAGACCTCTAGGAAATGAGGGAGTAAGCCATGCAGATTTTTGCAAAAAAAAAAAGGCAAGCAAGCTAGAGAGACCTGCAAGTAGAAATTCCCCAAGGGAGGAGCCTAAGTGGAGTATTTGAGGCATAGGAGAAAGGCCATCCTGGCTGCAGCAGGACAAGGTAGACGGATGAGTCTGGAAAGGTTGTCAGGGGCAGGAACAAGCAGAACGTTAGACAACGTAAAGACATGCAATACATCATCCATGCAAAGTAGTAGTACGTTCTCCAACATTCTGAGGAATTCTGCTGTCAAAGGGCAGTAATAGTAATAGTAAGCTGAACCATCAAGGACAGGACTCAGGATGGGGGGGGTACCTGAATCTGTTCACATACAGAAAGGAGGGGGAGATCGGAGGGAGAAGGGGGGGGTCAGGCACCTGCCCAACAAAGCCACGAAGACGTCTTCAGAAACAGGTCCAAGAGAGATGATTTCAGGCATTTTGAGGTCAATAAGAAAAGAATTCAGAAAGCCTACACTGGCCTTGGATTTTTTTTTTTTTTTTTTTTTTTTAAGCAAAGTAGACCATCTAGCTGAGAGTCATGGAGCAAAACGTGGGGCTTGGGAAGAGTTAACTGTTTTGCTCTAGTTCCTACAGGGATACTAATGAACCTCCCCACTCCCTGGCTTGAAGGGGAGATGACAAAAAAAGGTCTGCATGAATTGTGTTTTATTGTTCAACTGGGGAGTTGGGAAGAATGTAGAGATTAAAAATGATGAAAGCAGAAGGCTCTTGTAGACGTCGAGTGAGGCTCAGTCCTTTTCTGTACCAGCCGGGGTGACAACTCCTTTTCTGGTCCAGGGCCTGCACTGTGAAGACCTGAAACTATTCATTCGACTCATGTCCTAGAGAAAGCTCTGGCTACACGTATTTATTTTTCCCCATTGCCTTCAGTGGCTGCTTAAGTGGAAGTTCTAAATTATTCTTCAGCTGGTAGAACACTGGCTCGCAGTAAGACAAGCAGGAAGGAGTGACCAAAAGCAGTATAAACACAAATCATTACTAGGGGCTGTTCTTAAGTCAGAGGAACAGCACACTTAGTTAAGAGCCATTCCTGAATTATAAAGAATACCCAAACCTTAGATAGTCTTAGATACAAGGGAGAGAAAAGTGAAAGGAAGCCTCAGCACTACTTTAACTGCAGTTGTTAAATTAGTAACAACTAGAAAAAAATATCCCATTTCTCCAATGAAATGAACTAAAAACAAGCACTGTAATTCCTGAAATTTGGGTTTCAGGAATGGATAATCCAATCTTCAAAGCACGTTTCATATAGTTGCTTGTACAGGAAGATACGACTTATTAATGAAATTCATGTCATATAGAGGGCTACTAAATTGTCGACCCTCAATTCAGAATAACGGAAAGACCTTCTACTACAAATATGACTGACTAACGTCTAAGAAAGAATCAGTTAGTTGGAATCCCAACTTCCCTTGCTGTCTCTTCCAGCAAGTTCTCCCTTTTTTTTTTTCTAAAGCAGTAATAAGCAATCGCACCCAAAATGCTGATTTACAATCACAGCCTGCATGTGTAAGCCCATAACAAACGTGCCTGACACACGGTAGAATCTCACTGGTTCACACCCCTGCAAAAACCACAACCCCTCCCAACCCCCAGCTTTCAATAAAGCGAAGGCCTCTTTACCTAAGTGCACATTAGCTGCTGGCTTAGCTGGGCTGTGTGACATGGCGGCCTCCCCAGTGGGCAGGCACACCACAGCAAGGCACTCATTAAGCTATAGAGTTTCATTCCAGTAACCGTTCAAATACATTCTTCATTGTACCAGAAAGTATGTTTGTTTGATGCTGGAACTTTGATTCCCCCCCACTCCCATTCTCCCTCCATACCCCCTCATCCCCTCACCCTTGTTTTGGTATTTGTTCCCATGCTAACATATTCACAAAAATTCAGTAATTCTCAATGGGTCTCTTGGTCATTAGTGCAAATTAGTGAGGTTTTACTGAATATGGTCAGATTTGATTTGCCAAGTTCTTTTCCCGTTAAGGTTTTAAACCCATGTGTATTTCAAGGGAAATCTAATTTGTAGGTTTCGGATTCATTTACACTCAACTCACAAACGTGGTTCTGTGAGTGCCTCCATAGCTGGTGTACAAGAAGCCACAGGAGCTGGTTTCCCTTCCTTTTAACAAGTTCTTGTTAGAATGTTTGCTTTGAAGTAGGTATTTGGACCGTGCTGGAAGCAAATAGAACTAAACCCCAGGAAAATGTAAAGTAAAATTTAAAAACCAAGTTCAAAACAGTTTTCCTTGCCCCCACAATTATACCTTTTAAAGAAAAAACTCCAACCATGGAACCATCCACTTCAGCCTTTTAAGGATGATGTCACCCACCCGCCCTGCCTACATGAGGCCGTGTCTCTTAACACTTTTGTCTTGCAGGGTGACAAAATCATCTGTGAGAGCAGGCTTTGTGTGCTGGGCTCCTGCACTTGGAGTGTCCACTTGGTCATTCCACTCTGTTCAGCTGCTGGGCCACCCATCATTCCTGCCAGGGCCCCACTGTTGGGATTCTTTCAGGTGTCATTTCTGTCCGTGGCTGGTCTCAAACTGATTCGTGCCCATCTCCCCTTCTTTGGAGCTCGGAAGGCCTGACTTCACCATGGTAACCACTTCTGGTGTGGCCAGATGTTTGCTCCAACCTCCTGATAAGATGGAGTCTTTGTCACCTCGCCACAGATGCCCAGTGCTACTTTCTAGTGGAGACCCCAGCTGCACACCAATGCAATCTCTGACCCTCATGCATCTTCCTCCAGGCTGTGCTTCTGTGATGATGACTTCATGGGAACCTCTGCTGGCCCAGGTGAGGACCCACTGCTGATTCTGGCTGCCCTCCCTCACTTTGGATTGTTCTGAGTCAAAGAGGTCAATCTCACTGATGTTCTATTACCCACTGCCACAGTAAGTAAAGTAAGCAATTCTCAGCGCTGAGAATACATTGCTTTGTCTTTCTTCCCCTTCCCAGAGCGCCTGCCTGGAAAGACAGATAGTATATCACACCCCAAGGACTGCGGCCATACCAAAAAAGCCCTTCTTACCAACTGCAGCCTACACAAACAATGCCTTCCAGTGCTTGGGAGGGAAACAGCCATGGATGCTCTGAATGCTGGCATGACTCATGAAGACAGTGGTGAACTCTGAGCGGAGGACAAAGAGTGGAGAAGAAACCACTAAGAGCAGCTAAGGCTCCAGTGGATGCAGACCAACTTTAAACTACAACTACTCGAGAAATCTACGACTAAAACTAATTCAGGGACGAGCAGAAGAGGCACACTGACCAGTACCCCTAGTAGGCTCAGACAATGTTGATGTGTCTGTATATATAAATACAATACACACACACACACACACACACACACACACAGCTATATTATATAATTATATTTTTATATATTACGTATACAAAGACAAATAAATCTAAACCAGTTATGCACACCTATGCATGAGAAAGCCCTTTGCTGACCTGCCTGGAATTTTCTAACATCTTTAGAGAGAGCTGCACACGATCCATTAGAAGATCTAGTATAATTATCTCATAACCACCACTTAAGGTGTCCCTCCCTATTAAAGGACCACTGACTGCTAAGGATAGTAATTCATTCATCTGCACTCACCTAGGAATGTTTAACAAGGGAACAAGCATGTGTCAGGAGCCACATGAGATTCTCTCCAGTTAGTGAGAAAGGATTTCTAGGGATGACAGCGGAAAGCAGAAACATCTTTTTTTTTTTCCATTTGCCCGCCCTCAAACTTGCAAGGCAAAAGTAGAAAGCCAATCATTCATGTGTGTTCATACAAAGTACCCAGAGGCCTATCACAAGTCTTTCCTGATCTTCTGCTATATTTACCTTCTTTATTTAGTTTTTTTCAAATCTGCCTTTTTAAAAAATTTTTATTTATTTTTTTGAGAGAGAGAGTGAGCGAGCGCAGGGGTGGGGGCAGAGGAAGAGAGAGAAACTCAAGCGGGCTCCATGCTCAGCAGTGTGGAGCCCAACGCAGGGCTGGATCTCATGACCCTCACTCAGATCATGACCTGAGCCAAAATCAAGAATCGAATGCTCAACCAGCAGAGCCACCGAGGCGTCCCTTCTTCTTTTCTCCTTCTCCTCTTCTTTCTTCCTCCCTCCTCCTCCTTCTTTTTAAAGATTCCAGTATTTCTCTTCATCTCCCCCCTCCTACTCCCCAGCTTTCTCCTTTTTAGTGATTGAAACGATGGTGATTTTAACAACTAGTATTAAGTCATAAATAGCTTCTACTAATGGAACTGTGTCCTTTTCTCAATACTCTTTCCTTTACTACGTATATAGAACAGTAAGATTTAAAATAGTGATCCAAAGGAATTTTATCAGAATGCTACACTTAAGAATTGTGCATTTCATTGTACAAAAATTTTATCTTAAAAGAAGGAAGACTGGACTTTAGCTCAATGCTTAAGTAGTGATGTCTGCAATCTACTTTGAAAGGCCTAAAAAAAGATAGTTGACAGATGAACGGAAGACGGATAGATGTGAAAGAAAACAAGAGTAAAATATTAAGTGAGGATACAGTGAGGATATATGTTTGTGGGCTTTATGTTAAAAGTTTCCATAATAAAATATTGTGGAAAAGTTTCATCAAGCTACCATTTCCATTTCTAATCCTTTTACACATTTGTTGATAATGTATTTATTATTTATTTCTCTGATTTTTGGAAGCTCAAGAAACTTCAGGTTTCTTCATCTAAAAAAGAAGAAAGTCAGTACCAGCCACCGGAATGAAGAGATTTCTAGAGATTTCTAGATATTTCTAGAACAAAATATCTAGGAGAGCTGTTCTGTTCTCCCAAACTTCAACTGTTGAAGCTCCAATGCCCAATGTGACTGTATTTGGAGACAGAGTTTTTAGGAAGTAATTAAACTTAAATGAGATCACAAGGGTAGGGTCCTAATATGATAGGACTTGGCAGCTTTACAAGATGGAGATAATAACCTCTCTCTTTCTCTCCATGTTCTCCCAATGAGAAAAGACCACATGAGGAGAGAGCAAGACAGTGGCCATCTGCAAGCCAGGAAGAGTACTCTCACCAGGAGCTGAGATGGCCAGCACCTTGATGGGGGATTTCCCAGCCTCCAGAACTATGAGAAAATAAATGTCTGTTGTTTAGGCCACCCCGTCTATGGCATTTTGTGATGGCAGCCCAAGCGAACATAAAACCTGGAAGTTAAACATCTGTCGGTATTTAGGTAGTCTACATGCAAATAACACACAGGGAAAAGAAGATGCGAATCAGTACATTCAGAGTTAGAATAATGAGGGATGTTATAGCTCAAAGGGGTTGTCGTCAAAACTCTCATTTTACAGATGAGCAAACAGAAGCTCACGGGGGTCAAGTGATTTGTCTGAGGTCCTTCAGAGAGATTAGTGGCAGAGCCAAGGACTTTTAAGCCTGAGTCTCTTGATTTCTGCTCTTTTCAAAGCCACACCACGCAGCTTCATTAAATCAAACCCCTTGAGCCAAGGGTTAGCAGCCAAAAATCTAATTTCTTTCCCTTTACTGAAATCTCTTTGAAGAATTCAGCTCCAAGTTTTTCTGACTCTGTACTTTTCTCTCTACTCAAATTTTTTTTTTTTTTTAAGTCACAAATCAATTTACCCATACAGGATAAAAACCAAATCAGAGTGTTCTGAACAAATACACAATGTGTGTAAAAATACAAAAGGGTTAAGTATAAACACAAAACTTACACTTAAATTTAGACAAATGTTAACTCGATATTCATTTTGGCGTGCACGCCTAAAGACAGCATATGTGCACATAGAAGGCATCTTTCTTCCTAATAGTTGCCTATTAAAACAAATAAAGGCATTCTAGGAAAAGTAATAAAAATGTATTTGTTTTCCAAATTAATCATTTATAGTCTAATTTAGCACAGTATTACATCTTTATAACATTTAAAATATCCATTTTGATAAAACATTCTCATAAATAGACCAAGAAAACCAGGTTAATAAGCTTGTGTGTTTTATAGGGCAATAAAATAATATATTTTTATAACATTTAAAAATAATATAAAATATAAAAATTGAATATAATTATTGAAAATTATTTTGTTAAAAAGTGTTCCTATAGAATGTTTTATTTAACTTTTCCACTAGGTAAACTTAGAGTATATGAAGGTAAATATTCTTAATGATGTTGATACAGTGGAAATGTGCCAGTGACATCCAGAAATGGCAATAATCTATTATTACTAGTCAATACTTAGACATTTTTCTTTAACGTTTCTTTAATTTTCTGCATAAGTTTAGCTTCACTATACATAGACGCTGAGGAGCCACAAGACAATCTCTGCCACAATTTTTCTTTTTCTGTCAGTAGTAGTTTGAATCTACAACCATAAAGTGTGTTAGTAAAATAATGTGATTGGTGTGTCACCACTGAGGCTTTTCAAAAGAATGTGTTGCAAGCTCTAAAGATAATTGCTAGAGAGTAATTTTAAAAATATTTTGGGTAAAGGCAGCACTGTTTGGAATTGTACAGACATTCAAGGACATTTTGTTTTGAAATACACAACCTCCGAGAAATGATGTCTGGTTATATTTGAAAACAAAACAAACAATAAGAACAGTAAAAGTAATCAGATCACTTTCCAGGGTCACCTCGCTTTTAAAAATGGCTACAATGATGTTTGCACTGTCTGTGGCCATGGAGCACCCCAGTGTAGTAACTGCACGGGCGACAATGCGATTTTGCTTGTCGTGCGGTCGCCTGAAGCGGAATCAGGACGAGTGGAGAAGACTGGAGAGCTGGAGGACAGAAAATCTATTTTACTTCATTTTATTTTATTTAGTTGTTAAAGATGTATTTATTTGAGAGAGAGAAAGAGACAGAGTGTGGGTTGGGGGAGCAGAGGGAGAGAGAGAGAGAGAGAGAATCTGAAGCAGAATCCCTGCTGAGCGCCGAGCCACTTGCAGAGCTCAATCTCAGAACCCTGAGAGCATGACCTGAGCCAAAATCAAGAGTCAGATGCTCAACCAACTGAGCCACCCATGCGCCTCCAGAGAATCTATTTTAAATTCATACTATAATCTACTGCTTTAATAGGCTGAACTGTGTACAATGAAATGTGTTCTCGTTCTCTGAATAAGTGAAAAGCATCGAGATATGACTAAGGCAGGGTAATATGAGTGATTACCAGCAGAACTAAGGCAGCCACACGAGTGCTTGGGAACTAAGTAGAATTCTCTTCCACCCTCCTGGGGGGTGATGCCCTGGTGGAACTTGGTTTTGAAGGAAGCACTGCCATATGTCCCACCAACCGTCAGAATCCTGGGGACAAGTAACACCCCATCTTCTTCTTTCTCTCCTTTTCTGTAAAACAACCTTGGCAGAAAGTGACTGGGTGGGTTGGGGGGCTAGCTGTTTAGATGCTGTGATAATCAACTGTGTATTTCAAGGTTTGAAAGGTGTACGTGCCAATAAGGTGGTTTACTAGAAGAAAGGAACTCAAGTCCAGCTCTATGACTTCAGAAAATACAATCAGCTCTCATGAGTCTCAGCCTTCTCGTCTGCAGAGTCATCTGAGTTTGCATTGCTGACACTGCCACTGCTTACCATGTTCCAGGCACTGTTCAAAGGACTAGATGTACTTGAGCTCATTTAATCTTTAACTAGCCCATGAGAAGGCACTATGCTTAGTCACATTTTCTACCTAAGGAAGCTGAATGCCAGAGAGGTTAAGTAACTCACCCGACGATAAACCTTACTCAGGGCTGTTATGAGATCAAATACAAAATCCATGGGATGACTAGCGATGGAAGGGATCTTTAAGATTATCTAGTCTTAAACTCTGACTGCAAGTATGAGGCATCCAGGGTTTGTGAAGGAGCTGCTTACCTGAAGACACTGAGCCTCTTCTAGATCTTATTCTAGGGGTCTATTAAAAGAAACTCTTTCCTATTCTGCTTTTCTTTAATTAAGTTTCATATATTCTTTCACTTATGTGTATAAAATTCCTGTAGGGTAGAAAAGTGGTAAAGAGTGGTCTTGTCCACTTTTGAAAAAAAAAAAAAAAGGTTAGAAAACACAGGAAACCTCAGAATCAGCAGGTGGTACAGCTGAACAGAAACTCAAAGTCAACTGCACGATGGTGGTAGTGACGGCACAATTAGGATGGCTATAAAACCATTTCATTGCATCCTGATTCTCTTTCTCAAGCACGGTGCCAAAGCATCTTTTCTTTTCTTCCCCCCAAGATTTTCTTTGCTCTTCTTTTCTTTTCTTACTTACTGACTTAATTTATGAGAGAGAGCTCGTGCATATGTGTGCATAAGGAAGGCGAGAGGTAGAGGGAGGGAGAAAATCTCAAGCAGACTCTGCACTGAGTGTGGAGCCCGACATGTGTCGCAATCTCATGACCCTGAGATCATGACCTGAGCCAGAATCAAGAGTCTGAGTTTAACCACCCAGATGCTGCTCTGCAAAAGCATATTATGGACAATATCGCACTTAATGCTAAATCTACCTTTGAGTGTATAACTTAAAATGTTACTAGTTTTAAAATCAGAGAATGGCTGAGTCTGAGGTTTAAAAAATGCAGACTTTCTGGAGTCAAGATTCCAAATCCCTGTTGTGTTGAGTCAGCCTTAGGTCCTACTAAGAGGATAAAGTGAAGGCCAGGTAGATTAGTGAGTGTGGGGTTGGGCTAGACATCGACAAGGGAGGCCATCCCTCTACCAAGAGGACACACTCAGGCCCCTCAGTACTTTCTGAAAGAGTGGGGGTTAACCTCAGCTCTTTCAGCAGAGTCTCGGGTTTATTTGCCAAAATGGATTTTTAAAAACAATGGCTGAATTACCCTACAGTCCATTAGTCATCCTACAGAAATCTAATGTTAGAAAAATGTTCACTTAAGATTTAGTGGCAGGAAAAGACTGAACTATGTTCAGCAGTTCTTGGCTGTGATCCTTTACTCAACAGAAATTTCTTCCTTCAAAATTATTAGTTACTGAATGTAATACAGTTTAATCTTCAGCATTCGTACTTATGGAGAAGAGATGAAGCTCTTGACTTCGCACTATGTTTTCTAACTAAGCCCAAACTGATCTTTCCCTAAAGACTATATCCTGCTTGAGCTGCTGTGGTAGCCAGTTTCCAAGCTGGTCCTTGATAATTCTTGCCTCCTGGTACTCATGCCCTGTGCAGCTCCTTCCCACACTGAATGAGGGCTGGTGAAAGTTGACAGTAGGTGACCTTTGGGGGTAGAAGACACTGTGGTGCCTACCTTACTCTCTCGGATGGCTTGCTCTGGAATAAGCCAGCTGCCGTGCCGTGAGAACACGTGTAGCTCCATGGAGAACAGGGATCCCCAGCCAACCGCTCACACTGACCTGCCAGCCATGGAAGTAAACCACCTAAGAAGCGCATCGTTCAGCCTCAGCGAACACCTGACTGACACGTAACTGACTGCAACCCTCTTGGGAAAGCATAAGCCCAAACTGGTCAACCATGTTGCTCGAAAATTCCTGGTTCACTGCAGTCATGAGGTAATACGTGATTATGGTTGTTTTAAGACACTACATTCTGAGGGTGCCTGGGTGGCTCAGTGGGTTAAGCCTCTGCCTTTGGCTTGGATCATGGTCTCAGGATCCTGGGATCGAGGCCCACATCAGGCTCTCTGCTCAGTGGGGGGCCTGCTTTCCTCTTTTCCTCTGCCTGCCTCCCTGCCTACTTGTGATCTCTGTCAAATAAATAAAAAATCTGTTTAAAAAAAAAAAAAAAAGACAGGGGCACCTGGGTGGCTCAGTAGGTTAAAGCCTCTGCCTTCGGCTCAAGTCATGATACCAGGGTCCTGGGATTGAGTCCCACGTCGGGCTCTCTGCTCCCTGAGGAGCCTGCCTCCTCCTCTCTTTCTGCCTGCCTCTCTGCCTACTTGTGATCTCTGTCAAATAAATAAATAAAATATTAAAAAAAAGATACTATATTCTGGGGTTATTTGTTACAGATATGATACCACAGATCAAGAATACTGCTGCCAACCTTAAGAGCATGAAACAGCCTACTGTGATTGTCTTATAACCCATAAGCCATCATCATTCCATCACTTATTACAGAGTATGTACTGTTACTAATGATCACAGTTGGCCCAAAGGCCAGCAGCTAAATCACTGTATCCTGCCTTACATTTCGTTGTTATGGCACGCATTGTTTTGAGAGCTGATTTTTCCAAGCTGCTGATAAATACATCAAGGCTGTCTCTGTTTCCTTATGCTGATTTTATGGACTTGCAAAATTTCCGATTTGATGAAATTGTTGGCAATATATGTTTAATACATTTCTCCAATGTTAAGTTAAACACAAATACTTGCTTAGTTTACTTTTGGAAGGCGCATTTTGATGTGGCTCTGTCTGTGGTGGAGAAAGGAACTGTGGGGGACCCAAAGAACAAGGAGAATCAGAAAAAGCTGCAAGACACAAATCTCTCCGTTGACATCCACTGCAGTGGCTTTCCAAAGGAAGGCATTTTAACAACTCCCCATGGGTCCAAAAGGCTTCTTTTCAACCAGTGCAAAAATGTAGCAAGATTTTCAGGGAGATAATTTTTTAAAGCTAGGGAACTGGATCTCAATTCTAAACAGAGAAGAAATGCTACACTTGAATTCATGGAATTTGCCTGCTGCCCAAAGTTCGATTTACCCATGCTGGTACTATGGGGGAAAATATTTAAGGGGACTGCCAACCATGCGATCCTGCTTCCTGAATTAGACCCATTTTATAGAAAAGGAAAGTTACCTCATGCTCCGGAAAGCTTTTACGACAAGCCAGCTCTGTGCCTAGGACATGCAAGGACTTGCAGGAAGGTGTATTTCTCTAACTCCCAATGTACTAGATACCAAGACACTACAATACCTGAGTGAAAAGTTAAAGCCATCACTCAGATATTTGGTTAACGGAACTTCCCTTGATTCTCGCTTACTTGGAGCTAATATTTTTTTAAAAAGCATAGAAATAGGTGGTATCTGAAATGGGTTTAAAATCCCCAAACTATAGCAGAGAGATAGCAGAGAGAGTATTAACCAGTAAAGCCCCCTCTCATGGCTGAACTCATGCATCAACAAACACTTTTACCAGTTTCATACGGGTCCTGCCAGATAACTCTACATGCATACAAGCATATGCAATCATATGCACGTATGTGTTCAGATACACATGTATTGATAGTCTCATAGTATTGATAGTCATGTATTGATGACCCCTCTTAATATAAATGACAACATAATATAACTTTCTGTTGTTCTGTATCTTAGTGTTTTTTGTGTGTTTTGATCACCAATATATTTTGGAGATTATTATTTTATCTTTATCATATATTACATTCACTATCTATATTTGGGTGTAATTCTGGTCTTTCTAGGCTGCTCAATTAATCTAATTACATAGCAACATCAAACTTTGAATTACTATAGCTCTGTAACATGTTTTACTATCTGGCCTGGCTACTTAATATTCCCTCTCCCTGTTTATACTTTTTGAGAATTTTCCTGGCTCTTCTTACATATTTGATTTTCTACATGAACATAAGAATTGCCTATTGAAGTCCTTACCCGCGCCTCAAATTACAACTTTTAAAAACTGGAGTCAGAAGTGATGCACCTTGGCTTTAGTCTCACAAACCCCGCACAGTGGTACGCAGGCTCAGTCTTCCCATAAACTACACTAATAGGATATACTCCAATTAGTTTAAACTTTACGTTTATCTAGAATTTTTATTACATATGAATGTTCACTTTTATCACATCCTTTAATATTCCTGACCACCTCGGGGCTGAGCAGGACATTCATCAGGGCTCTCACATTTCAGATGGAGAGACTGAGAGGCTCATGGATGTGTCCTCAAGACTGGCACCAGGAGACAAGGGCTCGGACACTTGGCTCAGGGCTCCCCCCTCCATACCAAAGGCAAAAAGCACTGTGAATCTCTAAGAAATATTTTAAAAACAAAGATTTTTTTCATTTTTTTTTGCAATGTACCTTTTAGAAATGCTGGTAAACTATCAAATTATGATACTTTTAATGAATTTCAAAACTTACAGCAGCAGTGGCAAAGATACAGTGAAATTTGAACTCCCACAAATTACCGGGGCGGGGAGGGGAGTAAACTGGCACAGCCCCTTTAGAAAGCATTTGGGCAACACATACCAAGGGTGTGTTTTAGAGGAAGAAGAAAATTGCTGCTGGGATTTCTGGAAAGACTTCACTTCCCTCCGCTCATGAACTTCCGTCCTTTGCCCGGGGCTGGGCTGGTATTCTCACTGTCTTCTGAGTGCCTGTCCGCACCTCCCTCCTCCATCCGCCTCTAGACTCTGAACCCAGAGACCTCACTGAAGGTGCCCCCACCCTCTTCCCCCACTTCTGCATCAGCTTCCAATCCCCACATGCCACTCTTCCCCTCACAGTCTGGTAGCTTCTCCCACCCTCTCGGCCACACACCCTGCTGGAGACAAGGTTTACTTCTTATAGGTTACATTTCAAAATTAATAAATATGGCTAAAAATTGAAACTTTCTTGAACAAATCATATCCCCTCACTCACCCCATGGAATTTAAGTGACTTTTCCAGAAACAACAATGAAAGCAATAAGAGATTCTTAGAAATAGTTCTCTTAGAATAATACACCTCGGGCGCCTGGGTGGCTCAGTGGGTTAAGCCGCTGCCTTCGGCTCAGGTCATGATCTCAGGGTCCTGGGATGGAGTCCCGCATCGGGCTCTCTGCTCAGCAGGGAGCCTGCTTCCTCCTCTCTCTCTGCCTGCCTCTCTGCCTACTTGTGTTCTCTGTCAAATAAATAAATAAAATCTTTAAAAAAAAAAAAAAAGAAGAATACACCTTGATTTAGAATGACCAGAAAATATACCCTATAGAGATTAGTTTTAAGACTGTGAAACTTCTCCATAATTAGGCAAATGTTTTCATTTCTTGTTTGAATCTTCCTTTGATTTAGAAAGACTATTTTCTCTTAAACTGAGAGAAAATGTTAACTTCTTTCATAGGCGAAATAGCCAAACTTAGCTATAGTTTTTTTGGTAAGTTTCTGCTAACATTATTGGTAACAAACAATACTTCATATCAAGTAACTGTGGGGAGCACAATTTAAAATTGATCTCATTTTCCTCCAATGAGCTTGGAAATTTCCAAGCTCAGAAACAACAGAAATTTCTGTTGTTCCTATTTTTTTTAGTTCGTCTTGTATCTTCTCAAAATTTCCAAGCTCAGAAACAACAGAAATTTCTGTTGTTCTATTTTTTTTAGTTCATCTTGTATCTTCTCAAAATTAAATCTAATCACTTCAACTGTGTCTAGCTAGCATTCCCACCATGTGTGTGACAGTGGTTGCAAGGGCAAATTTGCTATCTATTTCAGCAAGATGTTCCTTCTTTGGGCAATCCAGAAAATATCATAAATAACCTTCAAATTGTTCCAAAGGATGTCATCACTATTGGCAGAGTTGTGACCACAACTTCTAGTAACAAACTCAAAAGATGATGCATTGCTCAAAGCACAAAAAGCACCTCTTGGAATTTTTGCCAGAATTCTAGCATGTATACCTTTTCCATGGCCAACTGTGTGAGTACTACGATGATGGTTTTGCCCTTGAGATACTTTTAAATGATTTCAATGAGGCTAAAATTTTATTTTAATTTCACTGAAAATTTAATGTACTCTCATTAAATATTTTTATAAAAAATAAATATTCACAATGCTAATGTCTAATCCCCGTCTAGTTGCCGATTTGTGCACTTTTCATCTAGACCTAAACATACACAACAGGATGCGTCACTGCAGGTGGATACTCCTATTTCAGCTCCCATGTGCAACCATTGTGGGTCCTGGGTTAATTTTTGAGTGTATCTGGAACCGTCACTTGGAACCTGAGAAAAAGGGCTGGATGAGTTACACTGCCTTTTGTTTTACTTTAAAGCTTCTCTTGCTCAAACCTTCCCCCTCCTTCTACTCAGGCAGCATCCACCTAAGACTCTGGTTGTAGCACAGCCTGTGCCCCTTTATGGCATTCAACAGCAAATGCCTTCCTTGGGGGTTGGGGGGAGTGTAGAATATATATGAAATTTATATACAAAATGTCTGCAAAATTTTGCAATTTTAACCATTTTTAAATGTATAATCCAGAGGCATTAATTACATTCACAATATTGTGCCACTATCTTTCCAAAAAAATTTTAAGCTTTTTGAACAAATGCTCTGTACCTGTTAAACAATAATTCTCCCTCTTCCCTGCCCCTGGAAACTTCTTACTTGCTGTCTCTCTGAATTTGGCTGTTCCCAATATTTCACATAAGTGAAGCCATACGGTATTTGTCCTTTTGTGACTGGTTCATTTCACGTAGCATGTTGTCTTCAAGGTTCATTCGCACTGCAGCGTGGTGGAACTTCATTCCTTTATTTAGCTGAATAACCGTCCGCTGTATGTGTAGACCACATTTTGTTTATCAGTTCATTAGCCCTTGACTTTTGGTGAAGGCACAGTGTGGAGAAGTGGGGTCTGAGTGGTGTTTGATATAATAGGGTCCCTGTACAGCGTGGGGTGTAGGACAGGAGTCCTTCCTACGAGGTCTAGGAGAGTGCTGCTGCCTCACAGAATTCACTGCTGGAGATTCTCCATTACTCCAGCCGTTGTGTTTCCCTCTGTCTCTGAATTCCTGAAGCACGCGCAGTCGGTGAACTTTAACATTTACCTCTGGTGAGCTCCTCTTGCCCTCCCCACAATTAAACTCCGAGTTCCCTTTCTGTCTTCAGGTGTCGTGTTGGTGGTTCCAGGGAAGGAAACGAGGAGTGGTGACTGTGCCAGGTGGTGGGGGGCTCAGGAACATTCAGTTTTCCTTTCTCTCCTTTCCAGTGTCTCACCTGGCACTAACCACATGCCAGGAATTCAAAATGACTGCTGATTAATTATTTGGAAAATGACTTCATCCCAACAAAATAAATGAAATGCTCATGACCTTTGTTCTTCCTTGCCCATCAGGGGAATGGACTTCCTTGGCCAGTGAGAAGAAGTGAACCATACCAGCCCTCAGGAACAAGAGAGAGGCTTCAGAGAATTTGGTTTCCTGAAGGTACATGGGGCAGGGGCTTTCTTCTCTTTTTCTTTCCCTTTCCTTATTTCCATCTGCCTACGGAGCAGAATCACCATCCTTCCAGCTGACACTGTACATCAGGACACATGTCTGGGCACTAACTTCCCTTTGTCACCCTTCTGAGAATTCTTCTGTGTTTTCCCATGGAAAGCAGAATCAGCGTCTCTATGATGTCTGCTTGACTTCTCTTACAGCTAGAAAACATGTAAAGCCCAATCTTCAAACTGTAGCTGTCCAGTGACTTTACTTGGCCATACAGCACAGAATACGCTATGTTGGGAAGGTACTTCTTTAATGAAGCGAGAGAGGAGCTCCTCATTAAGAATGAGGACAACTACCATCTGTGTGGGGACCTGATATACGTATTTCATGGCAGTGTGTGAAAGCTGTCAGCTAAGAAGAAAACAGGTCTTCTAAATTTGAAAACAAGACATCTAAACTCTTCCTCACTGATGGCCAGGCATAAAAACGTGTCTGAAACGGCACAGGAGCACACCACTAAGAAAGAGACTTCTGTCAGAAAAACTCTTTTGTGTTTATGAGAACACATAAACATCTAACAGATAGACGTGTCTCGATATCCAAATAATTTTGTTATTCTGGGTTCCTCAGATCTTGTTTTCCAAGTGGTTATTTCTGGTGCCTAAAAGTCTTTCTGACAAAAGTTTCAGAGTGGATTGTGGTGATTCGGTGCCACCTCTGCCACAGTGTGGTTCCATATTTATAACTGCTATCATTTCAAAACACCTATTAACTATCAACTTTGGTCCTCACTGAACGTTTTCAGTTTGTTAGCTCGTAAAACAGCCACACTGACTGGAACCTGACTTCATCGGGTACCGTCACAAACAATAATTTTCTATAACAAGGCTACTTCCAGAGCCCAAGAGTTGGATATTGCTCTCCTGGATAAAACAAAAACAAGAACAAAAACATACGCCATAATAACTTGCTATCAAGAGGAATTATGAAAACATGATGGTTTCTGTGATAAAGTAAAACTGTGTGGATTCAATATTTTGTAAATACTATCTAATTTCCTAAATACCACTCTGCAAAATGATCCAACAGTGATCAAGACAGATCAGCTCTGGAGCCTGCAGCTGATAGCAGAGTTCCTTCTACCGAGTGAGTATGTGGAGCTTCGTTCTCGGTGCTGAAATGCTGAGTGTAAACAAAGGTCAATCAAAGCAACAGATGCATGTTAGCTCCAATTATGGTTTCAGTATGACGCTGGGAGTGGAAATTCATACTTTTCCCAATATGCTAAGATTCTACAGTATGTTTGGTACAGAACTCCACACTGAACATACTCACTTTAGAACAGATACTGCTCATGAGGTGGCTTGGGCATTATTCAGCCTTAGATTATAGAGGAATCAATGATAAATGCTGGTTGGTAATACTTAACCAGCCCATCATTCCTTTTTGCCACCCTGCAGTGATCTATAAGTTGTTTAATTACAGGAGTGGAGGGTCCATTTACATAGGGCACACCAAGTTTAGGGGACCTAAAACTGATCAAGGAGATTAAAAGTGGAAACTTTGTCCATTGTTAAGTTGTTCTCTCTTAAAGATCATCATCTGTCCATCTGATCAACCACTCATCCACTTTTATGTTGAACTCCAAATAAGCGAAACAAATAAAACACAAAACAAACCAAAACAAACAAAAAACACTGTACTTTGTTGAGGGAGATGCTAAGATGGTTAAACATGGGTCTCACTGCTCTACCTGATGATAGGCCCTCATTAGGTTTGGATCAGACCAGGAAATACAAAGTATCTTAGAGGAAGTGGGTCAAAGTTCAGGACTTGATTCAAAATGAAAACACAGTTCTGAGAAAAGTCAAGGAAGTAAGAAAAGATGGGATCTGGACTCCCACAATGCCCTACATCTCCAGGAACTCCTTGGGCCTACATTTACCTGTTTCTTTCTTAGAAAAAAAAGGAATTTTTCCTCTAGACTTTTCCTCAAAAGAAGTATGGGCGTTCCGAAGCTATCTCAAGATTAAAGTGGAGACAGTGACAAAATTTTCCCAAGAAGTATGTAAGAAATACTGTTACTAAAATTAGGAAGGGCCTCAGAGAGTTCATTCATATGACATTGTAATATTTTTCTTTCCACTGAGGAGAAATAAAGAAAAGCATTCAATTTAGGTTGGAAGAAAAATGTTTAACTATGGGATGGTGGAATAACCTGAGACTAGAGATGTCAAGTTAAATTCTTAGGAGATTTTTGGAAACAATAAATTCTCATTTGCCTTGAATAACTGAAGTAAGATCCTGCTCAAATGGACTAAGAGAATGGACCAAAGTTCATACTTTGAGCACCTTAAGGTATCATTACCAAACAATTTTGTTGAATTATGGATCCTTTTACCTAGATATTTGAAATATTACATTTTCTCATGTGTATAAAATAAAAGGACAATGACTGTCCACTAACAGAAGTTTAGGAATCGTTAAAAGTTGGAGTAGGAAATGTTTGTGGGGAAGGGTCTTTCCCTGACCCACGAGTTGGGAACTTATAATTAAAGTCCATCTGCAATGTACTACATCTTTCATTCTTTCCTTTCAACCTAAAGCTTCCAACTTCTCTTAACTCCCATTCCTGGAAAAGCTTTTGGCAGTTACTTTTGCAACCGACAATTTCTGTGGCTTTTCATCTTTTCACCCTATACTCTTTTGGCATCTAAGCCTCACTGCCCATATGTGGTCAGTAGTGCCACCACCACCGGAAGTAAAGCAGTCCTCAGCTTGGGCCTGTTTGCCCACACAAAGGCAGAAATGTGTGGCAGGAAAGGAGTCTATCATTCATAAATCTCAAGATACTGCGAAACTATAAAGTTATGCATTTATACATGTGGAAGTGGAAACAGAGACATTAAGGGATTCTCTGAGGGCTACAAAGATGGTCAATCAGTGTTTGGGTTTCCATCTCACACTGAGAGGTCAGGTTGAGACTCCTTTTCCAAGGAGTCTTAGTAAACTGGCCGCCTTCTTTACTTTTGAATTCTACTAGGATAGTAATGATTTTAAAAGAAAGCATTCTTTGCATTTTTTGGAGTATCTTTATATTTTAGCACCGTGCTAGGAGCTTTCAAGTGTTTTTAATAAATACTTACTAAAAATCGTTAATTTTTAGAAGTGATTAAAATGTAGCTCAGACATGTCATCGGACTCAAAACTTTTGAAAAGCCATCAAAGATGGTAGAATGTTAAATGATGCTCTACAGCAAACAGTATCAGTGAAATTTTTGGTTCATTAAAGACAATCTTTTATTTATTCAGGATATTAGCAATATATTAATAATAAATAAATTATTATTTATTCAGGATGCTAACAATGGTACCACCTTCTGGGGTGCTGTAATGATTAAATGATACACATTTAAAACCCTTAGAAATCTTTTTAAAAGGGACCCTATATATGGGTGTGTTTGCATGTACACACACATACAAGTACACACACACGTTATAACTATCTAAAAGATTCTATATGTGTGTGTGTATTATTTTCTCTTTTTAATAAAAGTGCCAACTTAATGCAAATACTGTGCCCACATCTCTGATGCTGACTTTCTCTAACAACAGCAGTCTTACCTGTAATGCTTCCCTGAAAAGCACGTCAGTACCATGACTGTCAACCATTCGAATATGACCGACACATTCCTGAGACACCTTCCACCTCGATGCAACACAGGGAGTTCCAAATCAATTTTGAGGAGTATCAATGAAGTCTGTTGGGATATATACTTTCAGGCTTAGTGGGACCACAGCCAAGCAGTCCAGAAGTTCTTTCCTTTGCTTATAATAGTGTGTGAACTATGATACTGAGATCTGTATGATCATAAGTTGTTTTAAAGGTTTCCACACCATTGCAAGCACAATCACGAAACAGAAAAATGTTCCTCTACCACCGTACAGAATAGAAGAAGAGCAGATCTTTGCAAAGCTGAAGTGAGATATTTAGAGTGTTTAAAAACCTACTTTAAAAACTGTATCAATCATGTCATGCTCTCTGAGCACAACATTGACTTCCTCATTAGCAAATTCACTCTGAGTATTAAGGTTACCCTCGGTGGCGATAACTGGTAGCCAGTTCCACGGCCAGTGCACTCCTAGAAAAGGAGTTCAAAACGATGCATCATTTTGTCCAATGCTCTTAAAACTTAGCTCTTCAGAAATATGAAACCCCTCAAAACCACTACCACAAATAGCCCACATTTGAAATAACTACCAAGCCACCTGCTTTTCTCCAGAAAACACCATAAACCTCACAAATTAGTACAACTATGGAAAACCTACCAAGCCTCTATCTTTGTGATGAGGTTTGCTTGTTTTGTTTGAGACTCTATTTCCCCTTTTCTGAGAAATGAAAAGTCCCCACCACTGACTCTGCTCAAGACACAGATTTATTTGCAAGACAAAAAAAAGTCTCGTAGCAGAAGTGGATGCCAAAGAACACTTCTTTGTCACTTTGGTCTTGACTTGGCATCGTGTTTCAGGTGGTATTCATTTGGAACAGAGAGATCGATGACATAACATGTCCAATCTTCCCCTCTAAGTGGCTTTACTCGAAGTGGGTAAGGGCGGACAAATATAAATTCATCTGTCCATAGGCAACCAAAAACATACCAACTCATCTTGGAGTAATTTAACCAATAGGATGATTTAGAGGACAGTGCAGTGGCACCATTTTTGGAAGGTAAAAGCTTAGCAGAAGGAACATAAATCAAAGGTGACTGGCAGGTAAGGGATATATGCAGCCTTCAGCCAAACCATGTGCACACTGGCACAGATTCAATAAGATCATTTATAACATTTTCAAGGCAGGAGTACACAAAAGGGGGTCTGGTGCTAACTAAATCCACAGATAGCTTACATGCCACTGAAATAAACACTTCCAGATGCGGTGTACAAAAACCTTTCAGAGAAAGAAATGTTTTCTTTCATAAATCTGAAGGAGGGGCTCTTAGCGAGGAAGGGCTGAAAGTCTGAATTTGAGACTGGGCTGCTTACAGCCTGGAAGTGCTTGCCGAGGTGGAGAAGTGGTATGGGCAAGGCTGGGCTGCACACGATCGACCGGCCTCCACGGAGAAGCATTCTCGTGCCTTCGGCGAGTGTGCGGAAAACACGCCAACAGCGTCCCCCTCCAACAGTCCTCCAAAATCTGGTGTCTGAGTCAGTGTTGTGCTCCTTCCTTATAATTTCTTTTGGGGGTATGTGTGTGTGGTGGTAGAGACAGGTTTCACATGGAGATGAAACCGCTCATCAAAGTTTAGAAAAATGATGCTTTGCATCTCACACTAGTGCAAAGCTACTGCGGGCATGGCTTTCATGACGAAAACATTTTTGAAATCTGGTTACAGTCATCCTTCAGGAATGCGTGACTAAATTCATGAATGCTTAGAGAGTCAATTTGTTCATCAAAAAGGCATAATAATATGTGGGACTTCCTGGTCATACTCATATATAAAACACTCCCAGAAGTTCAAACAGAAAGCTAGAATTTTTTTATTATTTTGTTTTTTAATTTTTAAATATATATATTTTTAAGTTCAGGTGATCCAAGCATTGAGCTCCCCACCAATATTCCTGAGAATATTTTTGTCTGTTTTTTGCACTGACCTAAGTTATCAGTATGTCATCTTTTATTCTTTCATTCAGGGTCATGTTCTATTTATTCTTGATTCCAAATATCTCTTGAGTCTATCTTCTCTAGTGTTAATGTCATTGCCTTAGTGGAGATTTTTCTGGATTCTGGCTTATAACACCTAGTTGGCCTCTGTGCCTATTCTACTCCCCAACCCTAGTCCCTCCTCTACATCATCATGTGAGTAATTTTTCTACTGTATGGATTTGTGCATATCAACCCCTTGCTCCCAAACTTTCAAACAGCCCCTTGGTGATCGTATTAGTTGTTAAAAAGAAATCTTCCAAACAAAATCTTCCTGAGAACCCAGTGTATATTTTTATCAGAGATAAAAACTCATCTGCATTATTTAGAGAAAATGCTTTCTTCCTTGCACGACGCCTGCATGATAACCTGGGGTTTCTGCAGAGCATGGTTAGGTAAGTGTTGGCCTACATCATAAAGTCTAGCTAAACCGGCTTGGAATTCAAAGTCCTCAAACTGTCATCACCCTGCCTTTGAGGCTTCATCTCCCCTCAAGGTACTCCAGACTCGGTTCCTCACCTCTGCCTTAACAGACTGCTTTCATACATCTAGCCTCCCCTCACATCCCATTTTATTCTTGTTCTGTTCTTTCTTTCTCTCTCTCTTTCTAAAAAGATTTTACTTATATATTTGAGAGAGAGTAAGAGACAGAGCATGAGCAGGGGTGGGGGAGAAGCAGACTCTCTGCTGAGCAGAGAGTCCGATGCAGGACTCGATCCCAGGCCCCTGAGATCATGACCTGAGTTGAAGACAGAGGCTTAACTACTGAGCCACCCCAAGTGTCCCCCTGCTCTTCTTCTACCTGAATTATCTTTTCAGAATTCTTTTTTTTTAATTTTCAGCATAACAGTATTCATTATTTTTGCACCACCCCAGTGCTCCATGCAATCTGTGCCCTCTATAATACCCACCACCTGGTACCCCAACCTCCCCCCCCCTCGAAACCCTCAGATTGTTTTTCAGAGTCCATAGTCTCTCATGGTTCACCTCCCCTTCCAGTTTCCCCCAGAATTCTTAGTTATTTCCCTTAGCTCTGCTTCATAAGCTCAGTTGAAATGTTAATGGCCCCCCACAGCTTCCCTGACTTCCTCAGGCAGATAGTGCCCTCCTCCTCTATACTTGAAACACTTTACCCAAACTTCAGTTGCAACACCAGTCACATGCACATCTCCTTTCCCTTCATTACATCCATCACCTGTGTTGAGACAGCTAGTTATCTCCGAGTTCCGTACCCCCACTTCAACAGATTGCTGACACAATACTTGGGAAGTGTTTATTGAATGAATAAACAGAGATATCAGATCTGTAGGGGTCTGAGGACATGTAAGGATGTTAATACTGGTCCTTCTACTTTCAGTGGTGAGGAGTTCAACTGTACAAATACAAATTTTGCCAAACGGACTGTTCAACTTAGTCCAAACTCAGAGGGCAAGTGCTCTCCTTTGTATGTGAAGTGTGTGGTCACCCTGGCAGCAAGGCACGTGCTCTGAACTGGTTTTCCAGCAATGGTGGGTGACAGATGGACTTGTAGTGGTACAGAGTCTTGCCTTACCTCCTTATTCTTTTTTTTTTGTTTTTTTTAAATTCAACCATTTGTGAGCTGGTTGTGTGTGTGAAAGATATTGCTTGCCATTGAAAACTGAGGGCAGTTTACCCACATAAGGATCAACCCCTATTACTGTTTTCTTCAGACAGTGACTCAGAGAAAAGCACATGGTAGAGCCCAGGCTAGTTTTCCTTTCAAGAGAAAGACTTTCAAGAGAAGACTCCCCTCTCTCTCTCTCTCTCGTACATTGTAGGCTTGCTTGGATGAGAAGTGCTTGTCAGCTATAACTTACATATTGGGCTCTTACCTAATTAGTCTAAAATATAGGAATAGGTGTTTTAGGTTAGATCAGGAATGAAGAATTAAATCAGAGCCAGAAATGTAGTTTCTAACTTCTCTACTAGAAACTATAAAATCTGCACAAGTGTTTGAATTGGAATTGACAGGAACCTGTAGGCCAGGTTGTGAACTTCTGGAGCCGGAGAGTCAACTAAAATCCTCCCTCCCTGGTATTTCCATCAGGGGCACAGCTGCCCAACTGTCACCTTGAATGCACCTGGGCAAATTCAGAGCCCGACACTGGACTCTGCCCTCGTGACCTCTGCCAACTAATCAGCCAAAATATTTCCAGATCTGGAGAGCCTACTCCACATTTTGGGTATATGCCCAGAACTGCAAGTGCACTCCAGTCAGGTGGGAGAGCCTATCCAGGTGCCAGGGCAAGAATTAACATCTGACTGACATATGGGCCGTGAATTTTCTCTTCTCACAGCTTGGGGTCATGCAGAGGCAGTGTGTGGGGGTGGAATATTTGATCTGTGCATACATAGCCTAGGGGATTTGGTTTAAATCAAATCATAATTAAAACACCAGTCAGGAAAACAAGGCGTAATTATTTTTTTTCCTGCATATTTTTCCTACCTTGGATATAGCCTTAAATACACGTTGGGTACAATAAAAGCTAGGTATCCATTTCATTTTGGGAAGGTGTAAATTTTCCACTTAAAACAATCCACTTATTATGTTGTGGGATTAACTCGGCAACTGCATCAGTAAATTAAGTGACAGTTCAATGATTATATTTGTAAGACTAAAGTACGTAACACTATTTAAGAAATCAAGAAAAAGTAAATCATCTCCAGTTCAACAGGCTCTCATCATGGCTGTGGGAGGAGATTTTTGACACACTATCAATAAAACAGTACACAAATGTTTCACTTAAACAAAACACACTTATGAATGTTAGATGTTTCTGGCAATGGTCAATAAGCAATGTATTTTAATAAAACCAGTGTGCTCCTTTCTAATATTCATCCAATCAGATATAAAATATTCACTGAAAATTTAAATAGTATTTTTGCTAGGTGAATGTAAACAACTTAATTTACTGGAGCTGTATGTCTAACTCAATATATATAATTTTCGTATTTATTCACAGACTTAAAAGAAGATTCTTGCCATTTTTAGAGTATAATTTTTAAGTTTAGAAATATGTCAGCTGAGGTTCTTTCCTCCCAACTAATCCTTTTGCTGCTTTCATGAATATATGAGTTAAAAGAATCCATGATTTTTTTTTTTTTTTAAAGAAAGAATAATTTCCTTCTGGGAGTCACTCTAAATATTTTCCCACACTCTCTCCATTCAGAAGACTGCAAAACCTTAAAAACTACAGTAACACAGTCAAATCTCAAGATCTCATCCTTTTAGAATATTCTACTCAAGAAGTTTCTCTTTGTTGTCAATCACTGCTCTTTCCTTGCAGTCATGTTTGAATTTTTCCTCTATTATTCAAAATACAGCCTGCCTTTTACAATAAATAGAGATATGTTAACATCTTGAACTACTTCAATATTTAAAAATCTTTGAAGGACACAACGTTGGAGAAAATACACAGGGCTGGTTAGGGCTCTCACCTTTCATTTCTATTTTGAATATGGCCTCCATTAGGGAATACAGGTTTTCGCCTTTTCACGCTGTGTTCCTGAAAACTCTAGGAATTTTTGAAGGATTTTCAGGGGCCTCCTGATGTTTGATTTGAACATCCATTTACAATTTCTGTGCTATTCAGAATAAAGGTTCTGTCATCTCATGTTTTATATTTAAACTTCTTATAAATGTTTTGTTGATGAGCAAGTTATGTCTTCAAATTTGTGTTTTGTTACTTTATTTTTTGATATTTAAAGTAGACCAGATAAATATTCTCTATACAGCTGTGGAAGTTTGAGTACATCACTTTAGCATCTATACTACATGCCAACCCAAATTTGAGGTCTTTACTACTAACATAGAAGTGAAGGCGGAAAAAAGCAAAATGTGTTTGAATAATAGCTATTTACTAGAGACAACCTAGTTGTTAATGACAGCAGAATTTTCAAATTGGAACTGGATAAGTTCTTACAAACAAATTCGCTGGCTGCCCCAACTTGAGATATTGCTGTAGATGGAGGGGTTCAAATGAGAGAAGATCTTGCTTTCCTTCTCCCCCCTTTCTGTCTGATAATTAAGGAAAATTAACTGAACAGCTTTTACATAATGGGGCGGTGCCGCCTCTATCTGGCAATACAAAATTATGATGCTATGCTTATATAGCAGAGACAGTTTCATTAATGAAGTTCACCAAATTTGGATTCAATGGGCAAAGCAAAATAAATTGGGCCCTGAAACTTATTAAGTAAATATCTGTCAGAGAAGGGATGTCAGGTGACTGAGATTTTCTTTATGACATTGACTTGCTTATCATATTTTAAGAAACCTTAAAAAATATTTTCCAGAAATCCATGAAGAAGTACCCTGGATTAGAAATCCATATTTTAATTTTTAACATTACCAGTTTAAAAATGTGAGCATTTGTTAGGTATTATTAGTGAAACAACTTTTAAACAAAAAATTCTAACTATTTTTCTTTTGGGCCAAGACTATTGCAGGTCTGTTTAGAACATTAGTTAAAAAAAAAAAAAACCAAAAAAAAAACAACATATTAGTAAAAACTGATATATATTTGTGAATCAAAACTTCTCAATACTGAATAAATAAAAGAAAATATAGACACTGTGATGGATATATTACAATGTCACCTGCAACTTCATTTTTGAAACAGCTTGACTTTTCTTTCTTTTTTTTTTTTTTTAAAGATTTTTATTTATTTATTTGACACAGATCACAAGTAGAGCAGCAGACAGAGAGAGAGGGGAAAGCAGGCTCCCTGCTGAGCAGAGAGCCCGATGTGAGGTTCGATCCCAGGACCCTGAGACCATGGCCTGAGCCAAAGGCAGAGGCTTTAATCCACTGAGCCACCCAGGCACCCCATACCTTGACTTTTCTTAATGAATGAGATTTTGAGTGGATCTTCTAGATATAACACACAGATTTTTTGAACTATCTTATGAAGAAACCCTTTTCTAGTGGAACATGTTTTAACACCTCTTGGAACACTTGCCTTTGACACAATGCAGTTTAGAAAATATGATCTCGTGTTTCCAGGCTAAGACTACTTAAAGAGTTAAGAACAGAGACCATTCTGCAAAGAGGAAGTTTAATGAGTAGAATGAGTGAGACTTCACTGAAGCCCATGGTCCCAGGGAACCACAAAATATTCCTGTCCACAGATAGAGCTCTGGGACTTACTATGTAACTTTAAGCTAGCTACTTAATTTTTCTCTAAATCTCAGTTTTCATACCTAGAAAGTGGGGATAATTAATACTCATCTTGCTGTGTTGTGAGGATAAATAACATAATGGAAGTGAAAAGTTTCTTCTAAAATAGTACGTAAATTATTATTTGATCAACCAACACTCATTTCAGATTTTAATGATCTTCCAAACTCTTCCAACTTCTTTATTTCTAAATTTCAAACATTCTCTCCCTAATTCTAAAATGAACACTGTGTTAGTTGAACCATAGGAAATTCCTGATATTCAACTGTTTCTCACCTAGAGAAACTGTAATTTCATGAAATTTGACATAATGAATTTCATCACTGCAATCCCCCCACCCTATTTCAAAATTAAAAACAACTACATTAAAAGTTTCACAGAATTTTCCTAGAGAACACTGACTTTAAGATTATTCTTATATGATAAATACAACATATGTTAATTTATTTCTGAGAATCTGTAGCCCACAACCATAAAATGGTATGTGCCTCCAATCTAGAAGGATAGATTTAGTACTTCCAAAAAATTTATTGAGAAGATTTTTGCTTCCAGTCAAAAACACAAATATTTAAGAATTCTTACCTGATTTATCTTTGGTATTTATTTTAGAAAATTATTCTAATATTTTGTGACATTTCATTTTCCAGGTTGAACAAATAAAATGCCAGCAAATCTAACGTAATTATGACGTAAGAATTTTTGATGAATGTGAAAGTCTAGATCAAAACAGTCAAAGCAATCCGCTATACTGCTTTTGTTTTTAAAAGCTTAATGTGAGGCATTCCTAAAGGAAATATCACATTTTTGATACCTCTGTGTCTACTTTCAACAGTCCTCAAGAACCAAAGATATGAGAGGATCCCTAGCATCCATAACAGATCTCTCCGCATCAAAGTCAATGGCCAGAGTGGAAGAGCAGTCAATGGAGAGTAAGGAGGCCAGGTTCCAGGGTCAGCCCTCTTGCTCCCTCGCAAGGGGCCTCTGGGTACACTGTGAAGTTTCTCTGATGCTGAGGCTCACTGGCTTTTGCAAATCTCAGCTGGATTTAAAATACTGTGATTCTGTCTGAGAATTTAAGGCAGCTAATGGACACTGAAGCATGACTCGCTTCTAAGGATTTGCTGAAGGTATTTTATAGGTTAATGACCATGCTTAAAAAAAACCAACTTTACTGTCTCCCTATTCTAGTGCAATAGAAAATCACCTAATAACAAGCAACCTCAGAGGGTTAACATGTTTTTCTAGGCAAAAATTATTCAGGAGGAGCTAAAATAGATTTGGGCATTACACGCTGGATTATGTCATCTCACCCAATGAACACAGTTTCCTTTTTCTGGCTTTCAAAATTATACACCTGATTTTATATCAGCCATTTAGAGCACTTGCCATAGAGAGCTGGATGGTGCTTCAGAGTAAGTAGACGATGGGCACCGCTCACTGCTTGTGAACAGCAAGGATCTGGATAAAACACATGTCTGACCTTCTTCTGCATGATAAACAATCAGTATACTGGGTAACTCTTTGGAGTATTATTTTCCCTAAAAAACACTTCATTCACAAAAATTTTAAATGCTTTTTCCTTCTAAACATGCACAAGGAAATTCTAAGATTTTAAAAAAACCATTACCAAAAGCATTTTAATTTTTAGGCTGAGAAAAGAAAGTATTCTTCAAACAATTAAATATCAATTTCTGATAGGACAATTCATTTAAAGCTTTTGCTATACCTTTTATTGGGATGTGCTGATATCCTTCTTAAAGTAAGTTTTATTTGCCCTTCACTATTGTATATTTTCTTAATTTTCTAACATACCAGCACTAATTTCAGTAAATGAAAAAAATTACTAAAGAAATGAAGAAATTGGCACCATGAAAAAAAATTTAAAAACTGAGGGATGAACAGACACGTCTCCAAAGAAGACATACAAATGGCTAATAGACACATGAAAAAATGTTCAACATCACTAGGAACATCACTAATTCAACGTCAGGGAAATACAAATCAAAACCACAATGAGATACCACCAATATCTCATTACAGCAGTCAGAATGGCAAAAATTAACAAGATAGGAAACAAGTATTGGTGAGGCTGTGGAGAAAAGGGAACTCTCTCACACTGTTGGTGGGAATGCAAGCTGGTTCAGCCACTCTGGAAGTTCCTCAAGAAGTTAAAAATAGAACTACCCTACAACCCAGCCAACTGTACTACTAGGTATTTACCCCAAAGATACAGATGTAGTGAAAGGAAGGGGCATGTGCACCCCAGTGTTCATAGCAGCAATGTCCACAATAGCCAAACTGTAGAAGGGCCAAGATGTCCTTCAACAGATGAATAGATAAAGAAGATGTGGTTTATATATACAATGGACTATTACTCAGCCATCAAAAAGGATGAATACCCACCATTTGCATCAATATAGATGGAACTGGAAGGTATTATAGTTAGTAAAATAAGTTAAGCAGAGAAAGGTAATTATCATATGGTTTCATTCATATGTGTAACATAGGAATAGTGTGGAAGACTACAGGGGAAGGGAGGGAAAACTGAATGGAAAGAAATCAGAGAGGGAGACAAACCATGAGAGACTCTGGACTTCAGGAAAGAAACTGAGGGTTACAGAAGGAAGGGGGTGGGGGAATGGGGTAAATGGGTGATGGGTATTAAGGAGGGCATGTGTGATGAGGAGCACTGGGTATTATATTCAACTAATGAAACACTGAACACTACATCAAAAACTAATGAGGTACTACTATATGTTAGCTAACTGATCATAATAAAAAACTAATGATGTACTACTATATGTTAGCTAACTGATCATAATAAAAAAAAAAAAGAAAGCTTCTATCAAGCAAGATCTTTCTTCATGAAGATAGAACTGCTTTCCAATGGCTGCATGGATCCATAAGGGAATTACCAGATACTGAACTCTGAGAAACATGTCTAGGTAGAAAGCAACTTTCCCCCACTGTCTTCCTTTATGAAAAAGGAAGCGTTTTTTCAAAGGATGAGAGAAAAAAAAATGAGGAAATAATTTTAAAAAATTACTACCAACTTTAAGATACTCACCAGTCTCTAAAAATTTTTTCAATAACTTACACAAATATACAATCTTACATAAGTTGAATTGGATGAAGCTTTATAAATCTGAGACCATGACATTTGTCTTTTTCTTCAGATTTCTGTTTTATAAGAGCTAGTATGCAAAATCTAGCTAGTACGCAAAAACAGAGTGACAACTATGCAATTCAGTTCTTGAGACCTTATTTTTATGGTGACAATGTGATTAATGTTCTTCAACCATTACCAATCCCCAAAGTAAAAATGAACACAGTTATTCTCAGGAATAATTATCTTTAAATGGTATTTAAATTTTAATGGTAAAAACAATTAGTCTGATAAGAAATCACATTATTTTTCAAGTTTCGGTTTCTTTTTTTCTTTTTAAAGATTTTATTTATTTGACAGACAGAGATCACAAGTAGGCCGAGAAGCAGGCAGAGGGAGAGGAGGAAGCAGGCTCCCTGCTGAGCAGAAAGCCCAATGTGGGGCTCGATCCCAGGACCCTGGGATCATGACCTGAGCTGAAGGCAGAGGCTTAAACCCACTGAGCCACCCAGGCGCCCCTCAAGTTTCGGTTTCTTTGGGCATCATGAAGTGTAGCCTCTGTGTTTTTGTGTGTGTGTTTGTGTGACTGGGTGGTGGGGGGGTGGTTTCTATTTCAGACTGTTTGTATTCCTATTTCAGACCTTTTAGAAAATATACTATAGCTACTACTACTACTACCATTGCTATTTCCACTATTATTAGTATAATTTATTAAGAGCTTATCACATGTCACCCAAAAAACATATTATCCAGGTAAGAAATGGGCAGAAGACATGAACAAACATTTTTCCAAAGAAGATATCCAGATGGCCAACAGACACATGAAAAGATGCTCAACATCACTCATCATTAGGGAAATACAAATCAAAACCTCAATGAGATACTACGTCATATAGGTCAGAATGGCTAAATTCAACACCACAGGAAACAGCAGATGTTGGTAAGGATGCAGAGAAACAGGAACCTTCTTACACTGATGGTGGGAATGCAAACTGGTGCAGCTACTCTGGAAAACATTATGGAGATTCCTCAAAAAGTTAAAAACAGAGCTACCCTATGACACAGCAGTTGTACTACTAGGTCTTTACCCAAAATACAAAAATACTGATTCCAATGGACACATGCACCATGATGTTTACATCATCAGTAACAGCCAAATTATGAAAAAAGCCCAAATATTCATCAACTGATAAATGGATAAAGATGTGGCACGCGCACGCACACACACACTGGAGTATTATGCAGCCATCAAAACCCCTCAGAATCTGACCATTTGCAACAACTTGCATAGCACTAGAGTGAATTATTATCCTAAGTGAACCAAGTCAGTCAGAGAAAGACAAATAGGATAATTATCATGTAATTCCATTCACAGATAGAATTTAAGAAACAAAACAGATGAACTTGGCGGCGGGGGGTAGGGGGAAGAAAAGGAGAGGCAAACCAGGAAATAGACTGTTAACGATAGAGAACAAACAGGGCTGCTGGAGGGCGGGGGGCTGGGTTAAATGGGTGATGGGAATTAAGGAGGGCACTTGTTGGGATGAGCACTGGGTGTTGTATTTAAGTGATAAATCACTAAATTCTATTCCTAAAACCAGTATTACACTCTGTGTTAACTAACTAGAATTTAAATAAAAGTTTGAAACAAAAACAAGCAAAAAGAGCTTATCGCACATCAAGTTCACAGTACTCCTTAAATTCTATTATTATTACATGTTTTACAGATGAAACTGAACCATAGAGAGCTTAAGAAACTTCCTTAATGCTACTTAGCTAGCAGGTGGCAGAGGTGGGATCTAAACCACGGCTCTAGGAACAGCAGTCAATCACTACCTGATATAACTTCTGTAAATACCAGCTACTCTGAGTGCAAGGACAACATAAGATGACGAGCATCAAAGTCACTTAGGACATCTGAGGATGCATACATACTGTAAAGTAATGACTACAAATCACACTTTCTGACATGATTTTCAGAGTTATAGGAAAAATAGGCAAAAACTAAGATTAGTTTTTAAAACTGTTCTTTACTATGTGTACACAGAAAGTCAGGTATATTGGGGTGGGGACAGCTGGAAAAATGTATTGAGGGAGCATATTCTGGAGCTGGGAGTTTTAGCCTTGGTTCCATCAATTAGTCTAATTAATAATTTAATGTCAGAAAAATTATTTCAATCCTTTAGGTATGATATTTTCTCTGACCTTCTGCATAGAACTGAGAATGAATGAGAACAGGGAAAAGAAAGCAGTCACCAGCACTGTGAATTGTGGAAGACTGATGAATCACAGACCTCTACCCCCAAAACAAATAATACATTATATGTTAGTAAAAAAATTAATTAATTATTTTTTTTTTTAAAAAAAAGAAAGCAATCACCAACTAAAACCAATAAGCTAAACACAGTACTGCTCTAACAGGGTGAGTGGAGATGGTGGTTTACAAGTGTCTCCACCACTCGCACGTCCTCACAGCCAGGCTGTTTCAGCTCTCCGCCCCCTTCCTCTCTGTGCCAGCACCTGTGCTCTTCTTCCTCACCTCCACCTAAGAGGGCTTCAATCATTCTTTTCTTCTATCATTCCAACTAATAACCAAGGTGAAGAACTCATAATTCTTTATGCAGTGAACTGCAGTTCTGAAATAGATCAAGCTGGGATTTTGTACAAAATTATATCAACAGTCATAATATGGTGGAAGACAGGAGGATGACTCACTTTAGCAGATTTTTACTGCTCTATTGTTGAAATTGGAATTAAATTTCTGTGTAACCTATTGGTTGTTACTTTAATTCTCTAAATCAATTTCCAATTACTGGGAATTTCTACATACGAATCAAGTTTGGATATTCTAAATTAGATATCACATATATATCTACACCAGACAAGCACTTCAGATTTGGAATGACAAGGAGCATAGACAATTTCTATGTTTCGTATACATAAACGAGTTGTTCATGAGCATTTTAGTTTACACAGGAGGTGTTATGCTGGAGGTGACTGAGCTCAGCCTTGCTGTATGAAAATTTAGGTCTCAACCTAGGCTTACTATAGAGGCAGTCAACATGCCTCCTCTCTTCTTACAAGCTGCAGCTCAAAGCCCAGGTAGCAAAGAGTCCCTAGTGCAGCATGAAGTATATCTCTGGGAGTGGGTATCAGGGAATGGGACAACAGGATTCCCCAACATCAGAAGCAACTCCTTTGAGAAAGTTGAAGGTATGTGGGAGCCATGGCAGATACAGATACACAGTCTAGGTATAATAAAATCTCTCCCAGTTTAAAGTGAATTTTTAACTAATTTAAAAGGCACATTTATGAGAGGTACACCATGAGGAATATAGTCAATGATATTATAATAGTGTCACACGGTGACAGATGGTAGCTACACTTGTGGTGAGCAGAGCGTGATACATAGGGAGGTGGAATCACTATGCTGTATGCCTTAAGCTTATGTGTGTCAACGATACTTCAATAAAAATAAAGGGCAGATTTATGTACTGTAATGTATACCATGAAACTGTATTTCCCTGATCATATTAATCATGATATAAAATAGAGTAAGCACATTCAGTCCTGCAGCCTGGACAAATTAGTATGGCCCAAGGTAATGAAGCAGACCTCTCAAGCTGGGTCCTTTCTAGGGGATGATAAACATGCAGGTGCCCCTCTCTGATGATTTTTTGTAACCACTTGCTGTGTTCTGGTAATGGTTCTATTTTTCCAGATCTATTTAAATTAAGCATTTAAAAATTGTATCATTAACTTAAAAATCATATTGGTTATATGTTTATTAGATAAAAATTAGCTTAAATTGTATCTGAACTAAGTTTAAAGTACATTTTCTGACCATATGCCACAATTTTAGATTATCAAAGCAACCTTGCACGGGTAACAGGATACCAGTTAGACATGAGGGAATGAATACACACATACACACACACACACACACACACAGACACACACACACAATGGCATCAACCAAGATGGTTAAGTGATCCATCCAGTGTAGTTAAGTATAAAAAAGGTGGAAGAATGAAGGAGCCACCACCACCTCCTTTTGAGGAAATACCAAAGACATTATGAATGGAAGATTTTCTCCTTATATTAGATACATGTTCTGTTATATAATTTTAATCCATTATTTTAGTTACCATTTTAGGTTTTTTCTCAAAACACCAGCTTCCCCTTGCTACTCTCTAACTACTTCTACATTATTATCAACACTACCTTCTTTTCCTTCTCTCTCCACTCCAATGCCTCAACCTTTTAGTTATTAGTTATTAGTTGGCTCTTAAATGTGGACTTGGTATGTTTAATCCTTTGTCAAAAGACAGCTGTTTTTAAATTCTATCAGTCATCTCCTATTTTGTAAATTTCATCTTTCTTTTGACTCATCACTAAAAGTAGTCTCACCTATCATGAAAAATAATAGAAAAAATAGAAATATAGAAAATAGAAAAATAGAAAAAATAAAACAAGAGATGCTTGATTTCATTCTGCCCTTTCAATTGTAATAATCTAAAAACACGCATGTAGAAGGATATAGTGCTTTCATCAGCAGTCCTGAAATCATGTTCTCATAAGATAGAAGACAGATTCTAAATACTAAACAAAAGTGAAAATAATACTTATCATTACAAAAAGCTTCTGAAGACATACATAAAAGGCTTCTGATACATGCTTGCTGTAACAGTGAGAATCCATACAATTAACTAATGACAATAAAGAATGGAAAGAAAGCATTCCCTTTAACTAAAAAATGGGAAAAACAGATGATCTAATGAAGAAGAAATCATGATTTCTATCAACAGGTCACAGTAAAATCCAGGAGAAAATTTCTCTCTCAGAAGAAAAGATACACTCTGTTACACTTATGTATGCATGTATGTATATATATACATACATATTGTTATATGTATATACTCTGCTTTGGTATAGTAAAGCAGAAGTGAATAAAAAGAAAGCAAACAGACAATAAATTCTGCTGTTACTCAGTCTTAAATTCAACCTCACTTTCTGAAAATCAAACCAATGCCTCATAAACAAAGACTTGGAGAAAGTTCTATTAACATGAATAAAGGTTTTTTATTTTTTTTTTTTATTTTTTATTTTTTTAAAGATTTTGTTTATTTATTTGACAGAGAGAAATCACAAGTAGATGGAGAGGCAGGCAGAGAGAGAGAGGGAAGCAGGCTCCCTGCTGAGCAGAGAGCCCGATGCGGGCCTCGATCCCAGGACCCTGAGATCATGACCTGAGCCGAAGGCAGCGGCTTAACCCACTGAGCCACCCAGGCGCCCATGAATAAAGGTTTTTTAAAAAGGGCCACAAGATGAGCACCTAATTAAAACACACACACACACACACACACACACACACAATTTCCTTAGGCTATTAAAATATAAAGTCTTTAATTCTCCATTAAAACAACAACAAGAACAACAACAACAACAAACCCTGATTATAAGCTTTAAAACCATCTGAAGATGTGAAAGAGTATCTGCATTTCAGCCTACTTCAAAGCCAGTGACGAAATCACTTCTTCTTCCAACTCAGAGTAGGTTTAGGAGCAGGACATCTGATAGAAGTGGTATTGCCAATCTAACCGATTTTAAAATATAAAGTGCTTCTAGCAATATTTGGAGACATATAATTTGACAAAAAAGTTTTATAAACCTAAGCTTTGAAAAACAGAAAATATAAGCCCCAGCAAAAAAAAAGCATAATTTGTAATTGAAAGAAAATAATATTTTGTAGAAAAAAAATTCGTCCTTCCAAAAAGAGACAAAAATGACTAACTTTTATTTCCCAAGAGAATTATGCCACTTTTATACAACAAAATTACAGCCACCACAAATTGCTTTCAACAATTCCATTGCTTCTTCATTTGACCACTTGAAAATCAAAATTCTTTCAGATTATAAATATAACTTTTTATAACTCTGTTATTACGTACTGTGAATGGGGAAAGGGGGCCAATCTTGTGGCCATAGCGTCGAACGGCCTCTCTGATGTGGCAGGGCTGGATGGCATCGCTGTGAGCCTCAACACCACAGGCCGCGGTGCTCTGCGACAGAAAAACACATAAATTGTTACTAAATCAAAAACACATAACAGAACTACAGTGTGTAAAATATGAAAATAAACTTTTATAAAATGGATGCTCCCCCCCTTCAGGATGCACGTTCCTGCTGCCGTACAAAACGTTTAAAAAAAGATTGCGTTAACAAATCAAAGATGACTTTGACGTGACCCCTTCCTAGCAGACCTACCAAATGCAATTTTTATGCCCACAATATTTCACCTAGGCCCGCACGTCAAGGTCCAGGAGAATAGAACCACTCGTGCGCAGATGAGAATTTTCATGGGGGATTGCTAACAGAACTGCAGGAAGCTGTTTTTAAAAAAAAAAAAAAAACACTTAAACATTTATTATTATAAATGTTTCTTGGGAGCTTGTTGGGCATATTTCTGAAATAACTTGAGGGTCATCAATTTTAAAATGAAAAATATGAGATTGCTATATATTTATTTATAATACTGGAGCTGTCACAGACAATCATTTTAACTTGGTTTCTAATTTTCTAGGTGTCCTCAGGGCAAAAATAAAATAAAACAAAACCTTTCTATTTTAATCTGCCTCACGTGTAAAAGGCAGGTTTGAAAGTATAAAAAGACACATGGAAGAAAAGGACTATTTGCAAAGAAAGTATGGATACCAGCTTAAGAAATGTATGTATACTATTTAAATATGATGAGACTGGGTGTTATACTGGACTAACGAATCGCTCAACATTGTACCAAAAACTTATGGTGTACTATACCTTGGCTAATTGAATTTAAATTAAAAAAAATTTAAAACCTCAATAGGAAGAAGATAGTCTCATGGCTCACTTGCAGGCTCTGGTTTCCCAAATACCTGATCCAAAGCCTATCCGTTACCAGTTCTGTCAGGTTATATAATATCTCTGCACTTCGGCTTCCTCAACTGTAAAACAGGGATAATAATTATAATTGCTTTCTACTGCAGTGGATAGCAGATGTCAGTCATTAACATTACAGAATCAAGAGAAAGAAATAGTAGTATGTGCATAACTCTTAACTGTATTCTATAAGTCAGTCATGGTCACATAATCATTACTTGTTTTTCTGATAATTACTACAATTACCAATTTCATAATTCCTTGTAGGAGTATAACTAATATGACCTTTATGGATAGTAATTTGGCAAAATCTTATCTAGTGAAAGTGTACAACCATTTGGACCCAATTTCACATCTAAGAATTTATCCTACAGATATATTACACAGTTATTAAAATTTTATATGTCTATAGGTCTATATCTATATATCTATCAGAGTCACACACACACACACACACACACACTCAGTCACTGCAGAACTCACTATATATATATACTTAGGATTGATGAACTAAATGTTCATCAATGAGAGAACACTAAAATAAAGTATGGTATATCCATTTAATGAAACAGAAACTATAGTAAGTACCAAAAAGAACAAGGGAGTTCCATATATACTCCAATGTAACTATCTCTACGATGTATGGTGTGAAAAAATGCAAGGTGTCCTACTGGGTGGTACTACGTTACCACTGATTTTTTAAAAAGACTGAACACTACATAATTATTCAAACAGACCATTTTTTGTAAGGGTATACCAAAAATCAGGAATAGTAATACCTTATCTCTTGGAGTCTAACTGTGTGTTTAAAGGACATGGATCAGAAGAGACATTTTTCACTGTATATCCTTCTGTACTTTTCAAATGTGTTTTCTGTACCTTGTGCATGCTTTTCCTATAACTAGTAATAAAATTTGAAAATTCCGATTAAATGAGAGCATTGGCTAATTATCCAAGCTGAACCTGAAATAAGATATGAAATGTAAAACAAAGCAGATCTTGATTATTTTTATTATTTTAACAAGATATTGAAAGAAGTCAAATAGGAATTTACTTTAGAATATCTTTCTCAATTTCATTCCAACAATACCCTAATAACAGATCTGCAATGCCCCAAAAACACAAATTGTTAACTTAACCCTTCATTTGGCACTGATAAAAAAGTACACAGGATTTTTTTTTTTTTTTGAGTGCTTTCTTGGTTCTTATTCCAAGTACTTTGTGTCAGTTGGAAATGCAATTACCAGGTGCCTGATAAAGGCACAGGCTCTTCTCTGTGTTCATTTGACCCCAAAAGATGAATAGGACCTACAGAGACTCATTAACGGTTGAGGCAGTCTACCCATTTATGGAAATGAATGCTGGATCTAGAGTTAAGTTTCCCAATGGAAATACAGAAGAGAGGTGTCAAGAGGGTCAGTATCCTGCATATTATGTTGGGTGGGAAGTTCCTCTATGGCATCTCCTTTATCCTTGCAACTTAGGTTTGTTTTTTATTTCTTTCCTCCATGGCCAATGTAAGATTCTACTCTTCCTTACATTCCCCGATGAAGCTGTTTTTTGTCAAAACCATAGAACATTTAGGTCAAAATCTCTCAGAGGCTCTGGCATGGTAATCAAATAGGATTTCAGAATGTGGAAGGAAGCATAAGCTAGAAATTTATAGCTGAATCGTGCTCTTTGACAAAAAGGTGAAGCTAACATAAAAATGGAAATATCCAATTTTGTGGAAAACGTTAGATTTTCTATTATGCTAACTTCAGGTTTATTTGCTAGAATTAAGTAACTGTAAATAACATGCAGTTACCATACACACTCCTACACTTTCTTGATTTGCCCACTGAGTTCTTTGAAGGGAACCCTTAAATCCGAAATGATGTATTTCCAGTGTTGTTGTCACCTCAATTGATCTCTTCATATTTCTGCCAACATTCAGGCCTTCACCAAGGTACTTTTAATCCATTCAAATCCAAAATTCATACCAGGTTGAGAATTTTAACTTAGCAGTGACTCTAGCATTTTATACAGAAGTTTCAATAGAGCTTTCTTGGACCACAGCTGAGAGTTCAAACTACTGAGACATTTTACTTGGCATCAGCCAGCAAGGATAAGTAGAGCCATGGTGCTCAAATCCAGGAATATGGAGGATTCCATAAGATACTTCACCTTCCTGTACCGAGCATCAGCTTTTGGACGAAGAGACATACATAAAGTGGAAGAAAGCAAGAACAGAGTATGAATGCAGGTGAGAGGAAGTGGACCTGACATCTGAGGAAGAACTTTACCAGGCAGCCTGTACTTTGCTCAAGGAAACAGTCTACTTTGGCAGAGATTTCAGCACTCTTTAGACAACAGGACTCAGTATTTTGTTAAATATGTTTCATTTTTGAAAATTCAAACATAAAGGATATCATAAAGTGTTGGCACACTCAGAATGGGGAAGATGAATTGGTAAATCAAATGTGGTCCAAGGAAGCTATATTGAAACTTCTATCGCTGCTGGATCTCTTACACATGTCTGTACCTGTCCTGACTTTTTAAAAAAATTGTTGCCAAGTTAAATCATCCTGTTCTTTCTCAGCTTTTCCCTTGCCAGGGAAATCCAAATTTAAGAAGGACTTGGAATCTCGATAATTGCCACTTAGTCTTTCCACATAACGGTGGACTAGATCTTTCGTTAAACTTGAAACATTCGTTCTTACAGAGTAACACATATCTCGGATTAGAGCAAATGAAAGGTTAGACTACTATTACTAATAATTTTATTACTCACTGACCACAAAGGTTGATATACAATCTGACTGGCAAGGCAAGTGTCTTCCTTCTATTCACTGTTGTACACATAGCTTTCCCAGAGTTTTATGTTTATGGAGGATGTCTTTTTGGATGAAGATGGGCCATTCTTTGGCCAAAGGTTACAACATTTAGTATAGTTAATTTTAATTTAAATTTAATTTTAGTTTTAACAGTTAATTTTCTCATTTCAAAGTTTAATTGAGATGTTAATTGTTAAAACTATAGTTCTATATAAGTAGAAAACTCTTTCCTTTAAGGAAATTAAAACAAAAAGTACTTAAGGAGAAGACAAGAGAATCAATAATTTTAAGGATTCGTACATTACTAAATCTGGAAGGAATGCAAGGTATCATCTATTCTAAACATTTCCAAGTCCCACCCCATTTTATAGATGAGAAAGTGAAGATAAAGGACTTGCTCAAGATTATAGTGACACTATCAGAATATGGCTATACATCAGATTTCTCGGCTTCTAGGACACACAGTTGTTATATAGAGGCTTTCTTATTTCATGTGGAATGAATCATACCATGTTACCACCATAGTGGAAGTTTCCAAGGAGTAAAAATGAAAACACAGCAAGAATCTGAATGTAGAAAGATGTGGATGAATGGAGAAATAATTAATAGCTTTAAAGTGGGACATTATTCTGATGTCACGGATTAATGCAATAGCTTTCAACAAGATTAGGAGAGAAATGTTTAAATATGTAGGAGAAAAAATACTTCTTTATATGTCTTTGAGAATTCTTGAAATTTTTATATACAAATGAACGATTATATCAGGTTAATTACAACTTCTTCTTACTTCTTACATACAACTTCAGTCCACTTAAGAGGTCTTTTAGGTAACACTTTGTTAACCTAGTTTTAGTTGTTAAGTGAGCTGAAGCATTATAGCCAACATTCTCTAAAGCTACTTTACAATATGCATAAGTTCCTTATAGTTCAAATTTCCCCTTAGTAAATAAGCACTGAGCTCTGTTGTTTTGTAAATGGAAGAGGAAACCAGATATGCGGCTAAACTTAAATGTGCTTACTATCATTTTAAAATTATATCTTGGTATGACTCCACTACTTGTAATGGCAAATGGTTCTTACTGTAGCAACTGAGTTTTAGATAAAAAGTATCACGTTAGACAAATTATAAAAAACAAGAACATGAAAGTGATAGAGATTGATCAAAACCAGGCAGAAACTGGAAAGGGGAATGCCTATATTTACAAGAAGAGAAAGGCAGTGGCTTGAGTTTCCTGTTTTTACTCTTTTAGGATAAGGGCAGGCCCCAGTCAGGACAGGAGGCACATAACCTTAGAGACTCTAAGAAGTATAGGCCAGAGGTCAGGGCATGCACAATAGGTATAAAGTGAGGAAGAAAATACCAAAAAAAGGCAAAATCAAAGGAGAACCCCAAATTCACTATACAAACTTTACCCAAATATATTTCTCTGTGGTACTGAATTCAAGAACCAGTTAAAGCTAAATGAACTGAGGAGAGATTCTAAGCTGCTGTCAATGAAGAGGAATTTGGGTTTGAAATTTAGAGTTGATTGTAGAATAGTAAACTGCATGCTTAACACACATGCCCACATCACCACCACTATTAACACCAACAATTCTTCAAAGGAATATAACAGAACAAAAAAAATCTCTACCATGTATTACCTGTGATGTCCAAGATATAATTCAAAACTACTAGACATGCAAGAACTGACCAAGAGAGGAGGCATTATTTTGGTCTCCACTGAGCCTAAAGAAGTCTCAAAGAAACCGTGACTTATACTCAATGGAGACTAAAATAATCCACATATTAATTGATCAAAGCAGGGTTTTATTTTATTTCAGGATTTTTATTTATTTATTTGAGAGAGAAAGAGAGAGACAGTGAGCACGAGAAGGGGGAGGGTCAGAGGGAGAAAAAGACTCCCCGCTGAGTGGGGAGCCTGATATGGACTCCATCCTGGGACCCTGGGATCATGACTGAGCTGAAGACAGACATTCAACTGACTGAGCCACAAAGAAGGATTTTAAAGTAGCTATTATAACTGTGCTCAAGAAGATCAAGGAAAATAAACCTGTAATAAATGAGGAATAAAAAAACTAGATAAATAAAAACTAAAAAGAATTCAAGTGGAAATTATGAAAGCATAAAATAAAATATCACAAGGGAAAAAATCATTGGACATGAAACAGACTGGAGCTAACAGAGGAGTCTGGAACATAAAGAAATATTAATAGAATTTATCCAACCTAAAGAACAGAGAGGAAAGATTTAAAGAGAAATTAAATAAGTACCTGTGGGACAATATCAAAGTAAATAACAAATAAGCCTTGGAGTCTCTGAAGTGGAGGAGAGACAGTGAATGAAGCAGAAAAAAATATCTGAAGAAGTAATTGTTGAATATTTCCCCCAAACAGTTAAAGTCATAAACCAATATTCAAGAAGCTCAATGAACCCTAAGTAGGACAAATACAAAGAAATTCATGTGTGTGGATAGCATGGTCAAACTGCTGAAAACCAAAAATAAAGTTACAATCCTGAAAGCATTCAGAGAAAAATAACACATTACAAACACAGAAACAATAATACAAACTACTGACATATGATTAAAACAATGGATGCCAGAAAACAGTAGAATGATATCATTAAAGTACTAAAATTAAAACTACCAACCCAGAATTCTATGTCCTGTGAAAATATCTTCTAAAAATGAAAGAAAAGGATATTTTCAGAAATATGAAAACTAAGAGAAACCATTACCAGCCAACATGCACCATAACAAATCCTAAAATAAAATTTAGTAGAGCAAAATAGGAAAGTAATACCAGAAGGCAGTCTGAGCATAAAAAAAGAGAGAAAGAGAGAGAGAGAGAATCAGAGAGAGAGAGAGAAATGAGGAACAGTGGGGATGGTAAAGTTAGTCTATTTTTTCTCTTAGTTTCATTGAGATACATTTGATTCCTTAAGATACAAATAATATTATGGTTTATAACATACGAAAATGTAAGATGTATAATGACTATAGCATAAAGGAAGGACAAGAGTAAAGTACATCAGTCTTATAAATGTAAGTGTCTCACATTTTATGTAAGTAGTGCAGTTACTCCAAGTACACTGAAAATTTAAGGATATATTATAATCCTTAGCATAACCACTGAAAAAATGATACAAAGAGGTATCACTAAGAATTGAGTAGATGAATTAAAATAAATTTTTTGAATAGTAAACAATCCAAAATTAAGACAAGAAAGACAAACTGAGGATCAAAAATAGACTAAGCAGAAAACAAATAGCAAAATAGTTGAACTATATCTAGTCATGTCAATAAATTCATTAAATTTCAAGGAAATGCAAACTCAAAGTGTAATGAGCCACCATTAAATATCCATTAGAATGGTTAAAAATAAAAATGATAACATCAGGAGTTGACGAACATGTGAAACAACTGGAACCTCACATACAATGAGTGGAAGTATAAAATGACACATCCATTTTTGGGGGGAAAAAATAAGGTCTTAGAGTTCCTTTAAATCCAAACACATATACACTCTGTGACTCAGTAATTTCATTCCTAGCTATTTACCTAAGAAAAATGAAGGCATCTGCCCCTGAAGACTTGTACAATAATGCTCATAACAGATTTACTCCTAATACCTCACAAACTGGAAACAGCCTAGGTGTCCACCAAAATGAGAATAAATACGTTGAGGTATTCATACAATGGCACATTACTCAGCCATAAAGAGGAATAAATTACACTTCTACTGAAAAACAAATCTCAAAAAAAAATCCTAAGAGTAAAAGAAATTTCACTCAAAAGAGTATATACTGCATCTTCTTTATATGATTTCTAGGACAGAAAAAACTAATCTATGATGAAAAAAAATCAGGACAATGATTGCCTCTCTGTGGTGGCAGGAACTTTCTAAACTGATGATAATGTTTTATGTCTCAAGGACTGAGAAAACAATAGGTTTATAGGCCTGTCAATACTCATCAAATGGTAACTGAATGGTTCACTGTATATAAATTTTACCTTAAAAAAACCATAAAAATTATACATAATGAATTATTAAGCCAAGAAGTGTACTAATATCTATAGCTTACTTTGCAATATAGCAAAAAAAAAAAAAAAGGATGAACTGACAGATGGACAAAAGAATAATTAGATGTGCCGATATAATGAATGTAAATACATAAATATGTAGATAATACAGCAAATATAGTACAATGTTCACTGTAGAATCTAAATGGAAGATCTATGGTGTTAAGTCTATAATTCTCTTATTATTTTTGTATGTTTGAAAATTTTTATAGTAAAATGTTAGAAAAAAATCAGAATCTTGCTTTATCCAGAAGAAAGCTGTTAAAAGAGCTGGAGTAGAAGTCATTAAGTATGGTTAAGCACAAACTGGCTGTTTCTAAAAACTTGAATTATGAGAAAAATGGAGCAGACTTTCCATATCTCTGAAGCACACCTAACTTCATCCATTCTGCACTGGGAAAACAAAAAAAAGAAAACCAAAACAAGATAAAACTTATCACTGACCTTTTTTCTTTTCCTTTGCTTGGTTTTAGTTGAGTCTTGCCCAGCACTCCCATTCCCTAGGGATCCCGATGTGGTTTTCCCTGAGTGCTGTGATCCAGACGAGGGGGCAGTCGGTGTGGGAGGAGGTGTGTTCTCAGGAGACTCTGGGTAGGACTTCATGCAAGACCCCTGCCCAAAGAGACATGCCTTTGAAATCAAGGGACCGGGACTTCTACTAACATTCAATTTTTGAGATCTCCTGAATTCAATAGTTCTTGAAGCTTACAAATATCAAAACTCAATTCATTATCCAGTCCACAGAAATGATGCCTCATCTTACCCCTATTGGTTTAGATACGTTCATTTTTAATCTGGCTGTCATTAAGATAAAATCAGGATTTCTCAGAGGCAGACTCCAAAATTTCTACCAATTTTGTCAGATACAGAGATTTCTACTTGCAAGTTTTGTTAGCATGTCAGATTTACATGTCTCAAAAGGCGCCTTTGCATTCCCTGCCAGACTGGATGCCGTCCAGACAGTATTTGCATCAGTGTGACCAGCCTTCCGTAGTGACTCCAACTCAATGCCTGGGGGTCACTGTGGATACCTCCAGCTCCTTCCATTTCTAGTTGCTTCCTTCTTTCATAACAGCCCTCATTTCTACCTGGTTTCTTTGGCTACGACTACAAGTCTGTTCTCCTCCATGTGGATGCACTTCAAATATTTGAGGACTGCGATCTTTCTCAGCCCCATTTCTTTTTTTTGAGAGAACTGCAATGTAGTTTATTTGTTTCCAGTAACATTTCTTCTTTTTTTTAAATTAATTTATTTATTTTCAGAAAAACAGTATTCATTATTTTTTCACCACACCCAGTGCTCCATGCAATCCGTGCCCTCTATAATACCCACCACCTGGTACCCCAACCTCCCACCCCCCCACCACTTCAAGCCCCTCAGACTGTTTTTCAGAGTCCATAGTCTCTCATGATTCTTTTATAGGTCAAGCTGCCTCAAATTCCTTCAACCACTTCTTATGAGACATGTTTTCAGGTTTCTTCACCCTCTAATCACTCTCCTTCAGACATTCTCTACTGTGTCAAAGTCCATCCTCTAGGATGGTGCCTAAACACTAAATAAGACAAACAACAACAACAACAACCTTTTTCTTATTAGTAACATCACAATATTGGCTCCTAAGAAATTTACAGGCCAATAAAAGTCTGTCAATCTTTTTCATACATGGTATTATTAATCGACATTTTCCTTATCCTACCAACTATACTAAACCATACTACCTGCTGGCCTACACTTCTCTATGATGTATTTGTATTTAAAAAAAAAACTGTGCTAAACTTTGTAAAATATTTGGCTGAAATGCACATATTGGTTTCAAAAGTATATCCGTATGTTGTTCTTTTGGGAACTGTATTATTTATTTAAAGTTAAAAGTGAACATGTTTAAGGAAAGCTGGTAAAGAACATATTGGAACTCTGTAATATCTCTGCAATGGCTTTGTAAATCTAAAAATTATTTTAAAATAAAATGTTTTTTAAAGGAAAAAAGTATTGCTTTGATTGTCCTGCCTAGGAACATTATTAAAAACAAGAAATAACCCTAATTTGGCATGGATTATTTTTAGAAAAAAACAACATAATTTCTAGAGATCATGCTTCCTATGCATAAACCATGTATTAGAAAAAAACTTTTTTTAATTAACTCCAGTTGGGGCGCCTGGGTGATGGTAGTTGATTAAGCATCTGACTCCTGGTTTTGGCTCACATAGTGATCTCAGAGTCCTGGGATCAAGCCCTGTGTCAGGCTCCATGCCTAGTGTGGAGTCTGCTTGGGATTCTCTCTTTCCCTTTTCATCTGCACCCTTACCACCAAGCATTCTCACTCTTTCTCTCTCTCAAATAAACATATAAATCTTTAACAAAAATTACCTTTAATTAATATTATACCTGCTAATCTGAGAACCCAAGCTTAACTAGCTTGGTTTTTCATAAGTTTAGCTCTCAAAAACGACAGTCATTGAAAGAGACTGTATTGTGTATTAGCTCCATGTCTTGAGAGCTCCTGATTCCAGATCCATTGTACATAGCCCCTTCCTTTGGATCTTCTAAAACATTTGAACTCATCAACCTTTAGAAGCCAAGAAATCTTCAACTCTTCCTTAGGCTCCTTAAGAGCCTAAGGCTCAATTTTCTAATCTGACTGCCTCTTCCTCCTCAACAAAACCTTTGCTTGAATATTTAAATCAGAGTTTTGCTTCTCCTTTGTACAGCTATGCCTACGCTGCCTCTGAAGCCTAGAGCATTCTCTCCACTTTTACCATCTCATCAAAGTCCCAGCTTCCTTCAATGCCAGTGTCCTTACTCAAGTTCTTTGTTGTTGGGGCTTGTTTTTACCTCTGCACTTCTGGTCTATACCACTCATTTGGAAATTAGCATATACATAATCTTGAATTGTCAGTTTTTTGCTTGTTATTTCCTTGTTTTCCAGAATGTTCTATCTCCCTGAATATAGATCACACCAGTCTTTGGAGTCCCCCATTTGTGCCTAATTTGGTAAGGCCCTTAAAAGGGGCCCTTGACATTGGTTGCTGGTTTGTAATGTCAATTAGTAAGAATCCTACTTTACAGTGGCCATTCCATGTTTTGTCAGGTAGTAAAGGGCAGGAAGATTTCCAGTCCCTCTGAATGTTCATTTTGACCACCAGTCGCATAGGAGGAGGGGTGTCTGGAAGGCCAGGGAAACGCTTGCGGCTTTGCTAACATATTTAGTTGGGATGCTTTCCGACACTCCTGTCCCGCCTCCCAGAGAGCCCGGGAAACCCAGCACACACAGGCCATTTTTCTTAACTGCTGGGGAGCTGGGAGTTGCAGCTGTGGTTGCTGAGCAGTTGCCCAGGGCAGCTTGACCACCCTGGAGAACCAAGAAAGGAGGGGAATAAAGAGTTTTCCTAGCCATGCAAGCAATTCCTTGAATGTTAAGGGAAAACTAGGCTTGTTATGTTCACTGTAAATTTCTTCAATTAGAAATGTTACAACAAATTTGTCTGATGTTAATGAAAAGCATACTTACACACATATTCATAGGGTGAACATGTACCAAAGATATTTTTAAAGGGTGTTCTTTGACATCGTAATTTGGGTTTGTAACATAAAGAAAACAAAGTATTTAATCAACTGGGTAAAGCTTTAGGGACTTATAAAGCATGATGACTGATAATGATGTATGATCTTTTCTAGGAAAAAAAAATGGATTTTAATGGGCATAAACATTTTAATTTCTACTTGGGTTCCAAGCCAATCTGATTCTCCAAGGGGCACAAAAAGATGTCAAACTTTTGGAAATAAAATATATTGTTTATATCTTTATATATTTTCTAAGTATCCTAGAGCAGAGGTACTTAAATTTGGGGTCCATCCCAGACTGTTTAGATCCAGAGAATGATTTCAGAGGGTCTCTGAACATCCTGTAATTTTTTTCTTAAAGATTTTATTTATTTATTTGACAGAGAGAGATCACAAGTAGGCAGAGAGGCAGGCAGAGAGAGAAGGGGAAGCAGGCTCCCCACTGAGCAGAGAGCCCGATACGGGGCTTGATCCCAGGACCCTGGGATTATAACATGAGCCAAAGGCAGAGGCTTTAACCCACTGAGCCACCCAGGTAGCCCAACATCCTGAAATTGTATGCAAAATTTGTGAATGTGTTTATGAGAGAGGATTTATAGTTTTGGTCAGCTTCTCAAAGGGGCTTGGACATTTTCAGGTTATACATTTTACCCAGCTTGATCTAAAGCTCACCTGACAATTACACATGGAGATGTTAAGCTAACCTCCTTGCTGCCTTCTCACTGGTTATTAGATGAAATTACATGAAATTGGTGTTTAAGCCAGGAAAAAAAGTCAAATATCAGCAAATTCATTCAATAGGTGATACTACATTTCTAGTTTGTAGGTACATGCAGCTCACAGACAAGCTCATACTACAAGTGGTACACAGTTATTGCATAATCCCTTAAAGTTGGCAAGATGACTTTATTGCCCCCCACCCCCTGGTGGAGGTCCCAGTAACATAAATGTGATCAGAAAGAATGTGACCCTCACATGATAGGGCCAGTATGGGCACAGAGAATAAATGGAGCCATGCTTTTTTAAACCATGTTTGGAGATGGATCAGTAACTGGGAAATAAAATGATGAGTAATTGTCAGGAGTTATTAGGACATGAATAATAATGATTCTCTTGTCTTTGAGGTACGAAGAAATAAAGACCTATTATCAACACTGTTCAGCTGTCTGAATCAGTTTTTCACCTCCCATGGAAATGAGGCATGCTCTCCAACTATTCCTTTTTTACTGAAGGGCTAGGGAAGCTAAATAAGGTAAGAAATAGGTGAAAAAAAATAACTGTATTAAGTGGATTGTTAAGGTGTGGAACATAGTCGGTGCTCAGGAAGTATTTGTTTGGATGTTGAGCATGTTAAGACTCCTGATTGAAGGCTATACATTCCTACATCGCCTTTTCCAAAGAACTACTAATGTAATAAACACCAGACCCAAGAAAAATCCATGGAGGCTTCAAAGACAGATTTTCTGCTACTCACCTCAGCAGAGTTGTGATACTGAATGAACGTTGCTGAAATGGCATGGCTGAAGGGGTCTCCTGCCTTGGTTACCATATCCTGCCTCACAAGAAGAGCCAGGTCCACTAACTAGAAGATCAGAGTAATGGAAATAAAGTCAACAGAGCTGGAAATAATCAATTAGCAATGTTACTGAAGTGGCAGAACTAGAAGCAAGACATTCCAAATGTTATTGATGATATAGCCCATCTGAAAATCTGTGTTGTAGACACGAGCATATGCTTTTGTTGGTAAGCAGACCTTCCCATGAATATAAACAATATATTCTGACTTTCTAGGGGAGGGATTCTCAAAGTTTAATTAATAACCACTAGTGAAGTGCTTTAAAATATAGGTTTTAGGGCGCCTGGGTGGCACAGTGGGTTAAGCCGCTGCCTTCGGCTCAGGTCATGGTCTCAGGGTCCTGGGATCGAGCCCCGCATCGGGCTCTCTGCTCAGCAGGGAGCCTGCTTCCCTCTCTCTCCCTCTGCCTGCCTCTCTGCCTACTTGTGATCTCTGTCTGTCAAATAAATAAATAAAATCTTTAAAAAAATATATATAGGTTTTAGTGCTCTAGACCCCAAGATTCTAATTCGATAGGTATGCTCTGGGTTACATTTTCAACAAGAAGCAAGGAGAAGCTGACGCTTGTGGTCAGAGGACTGTGCTTCGAGACGCTGTCAGAGAGCAGCGATTCTAGACTCGGGTTTTGGTAAGCACTCAGTAGGTTGTACATAGCAAGAAAGGTATGTTTCAAAGTTCAAAAACAAACTCTAAGCAAGGCAGAGGGGTACTGAGAAGTCAATGTTGAGAAAAAGTATGTGGGGATTCCATTTCTGGTTAGGATTGAGTTGCAAGCAACAGTCACTTTCACGCTAACACCCGCCAGGGCTGAGGATACAAGGAAACATAACTGAATTAAATTCCGGAAAACTTAAGATTGTCATTGGATAAAACTCATGGCTGTCCTCATTCCTGGTAGAGTAGCAGGTGGGGGAATTTTGATCATGGACAGGGGTAAGAAGAAAGGGACGCCTGGGTGGCTCAGGAGGTATGTGTTTGCTTTCAGCTCAGGTCATGATGCCAGGGTTCTGGGATCGAGTTCTGCATTGGGCTCCTTGCTCAGCGGGGAGCATGTTTTTCCCTCTGCCTGCTGCTCCCCCTGCTTATGCTCTCTGTCCCCTGCTCGCTCTCTGACAAATAAATAAATAAAATCTTTCAAAAAAAGGGAAAGAAAGTGGTCATGTATGGCCTGCTATAACACATATTATCATTCTTACCTGTGCCACAGTTTCATACGCTAAATATGCTAAAATTTCCATTGCGACAACATTGGGTTTTATCTCCATACTGCTGCAGTCCAACCAGTCTCGAAATTTGGAGGCCTTTTTGGCTAGCCATCAAAAACAAAACAAAACAAAACAAAACTCAAATATGGAAAATTTAGTTTTTGGAGTGTTTTAATACTGCATATTACCATCACAAAATGAAAAATAAGTCTTTTGAAAATTGCATTTGAAAAATAATGCATATAAAATGCCATGTTTTTAAAGTTTTATTAGTGTCGAAATATTCAAGCCCCAAGAAATTTCTTATGCATTTGGGTCTTTGATTTTGTATCTGTGCTACATAACACGGTCTATACTAAATGACTTAATATTCAGCACTTCTCACTGTATCTGAGTAAGTTACCACTGGCCATAGCTTAGGTTTTAACAATAGTCAGAAGGGTTGGTTGATATAACTTTAATTTATTCTGGTGGAAAGGAATTCCTGCAAGAAAGAACCCATGGTGGAGAAAGAACATACAGAAATTGTATTTGCAATACATTGTCCAATGTGTCTATTGCCAGAATAGGCTCAAAATCACATATTTAGAATACGATAAGAAAAACCTAGTCCTGCAGTTACGTTTTCCTGACTACAAAGATGTCCAAATTCCTAAGCCAGACTCTCAGACTGATTTCAACCTGTCTTCCTATTACTGCCTCCTGAAATGCTACCTGGCTTTGAGTCTAGTTCTCTCTTAGTTCAGCCCTGCTCCTTGCCCTCCAGAGAATGCCATCCTACCTCTCTTCCTTATTCACAGGAATCCTGCCTGTCCCATGTACTTCCCCACACTAGGCATTCACTGAACTCTTGTATCATCAGATAGCCTTTCATGTCTGCTTATAATTTCTCGAACCATGTTAGAAACACCATGCATTATGTCTCTAACAGTACCAAGCGCACGTGGAATCTTCCGGTATATCTTTCCAAAATGCTACAGTGCTAAACAGAGTCTAACTGCATGGAGGGTCTTTATTAGATACTAATAATCTAACTAGTAATCCACAGGGAAGAGATTGATGGTAAAGATTTTGTCATATCTAAAACATAATAATCTTTTAAAAAATCCACTGATTATTCTTTTGGTTAATCCAGTCCCACGGGTCTATTAAAAGACTTCACGGTCACTCAAAGCATGATATTTTGATCCTTATAGATGTGGTCTTCATGGATTCCATGTACAGAAGAGTTTGTTTGTTTTTTTTTTTCTCCCAATAAATCACAGAAGACTTGAAGTCTTGCTATGGAAGTGCATGCCCAAGCTGTCAACTGTGGCAGAATTATGATAATCCTCTTAAAGCTATCTCCCTAAAGTAACCAATCTTCCACATACTCTCTGACAGGCAACATTCCATCTAACTAGTCAGCTGCATTAGCTCACAAACACTTGTTCAACATCTGTGGAATACTTCTGAAGTCCAAGTTAATAGGCGGCAATTTGGCAAGATCAATAAAATGTACCTTATTCACTTCTCCCTTTGACAGGTTGTTAAGAACACAGAAACAAGGTATTTTGTAACTATGCACTAAACGATTTATTTGAAAAGAGAGGTAAAGGATAGTTCTTAGTATTCTGTAGGATCTGTCCACCCAAACAACAGAACTGGTAGCTCCCTCATGAGATGTTAAGCACTGAGAATACAGGATAGGACCAGGTGTCCACCACTGTATCCCCAGCACCCAGAATACTGCCTGGCATCAGCAGTCTCTCAATAAATATTTCCAGAAAAAAAAAAAAGAATGAATGGATGAATGAAAGCTACTTCTTTAATAAAAGGGTAGGGTCTCAACTATTCAGTAGCAGGAAAGTTATACAGAGGGTCCCATAAAACCACTGTGAGTTACTGCTATTCCAGCAACAGGTGAACATTCCCTGAGATAATTCCCTGTCACCTGCAGAAAGCCGGCTTCAAAGACAGACCTTCCCACAGTATTGCTCGTTTCAGCAAATAAGGCACAGGCGCTCCTAGTCACAACAGTAGGTTTCCATCGAGATGTAGGGGCACCAGAATGAATGAGTTCCTTCATCTTTACCGCTCTTCTCAATGTATCAGGAGGAAGGATAATCAGGGAAATAGATCAACAATTAAAACAGAATCCTTAACAAAGGTCAGAAGTTCCTAAGATTATCAGCCTTCTGACATTATCTGGTTTTTCAGCTTGTGCTGGGATTAAAACAATTTTGTATAGTAACTTCATATGGGAAATTTCAGTTTACTTAATTCTCATACATATTTATTTTCTCATCATTGACCGTTAGTAAAATCTAAGTTTCTCTCAATATCCAATTCTCACATCTCTGGATACTATTTCACTATTTCTACCTCATCCCTCTCACCCGTCTTTCTATTCCTGATCCTTCCCTCAGGCCCTCCGTAATGCTCATTCTACTCTGAAGAAATTCTTCCATGACTTCAATCTCTTCAAAATTACTGCTATTTGGATTAATCGCAAATACTCTTTCTCAGAGGGCATGGTTTTCCCTGGAGTCTTTTATGGTAGAGGTTCCTTATTTCTTTCCTTTAGTACGTATTTATTGACCAGTCATTGACTGCCAACCTGTTTATTTCCCCATACACCAGAGGGCTTGGGGGTCACATCTTCTTCTCTTAGTTTCTCCCACAAGGAACATACAGGACATGTGGACAGAGACAACAGAGGCTAAAAAACAATGATATCCTGTTTTAACAAATAACTACTAGCCCACAATTTCCTACCCAACTGAACTACCATTTAAGTATGAGGGCAAAATAAAGCATTTTTAAGACAAAAATCAATGCTTTAAGCACTTACAGAGCCTTGGAAAAAACAAAATTAGGCTGACAAGGCATGTTTACTAATTATCAAGTTAAAAAAATTAAAGTCAAAGACACATATTAAAAAAATTAAGGATAGCAACTAAAATAATAGAACTAAAATATACACTATACAAACTGGTTGAGGAAAAATGGAATGAAGAAAATCCAATTAATCCAACAGAACAATGAAGAGGAGGAGGAAAAGCAAATAAAAAAGGCACAGTAAATTTAAAACACCAAGACCAAAAGCTAAAAACAACAACAAAAAGCCCCCAAAAGACAGCACATTTAAACCCAATGTATAAGTAACTGAACAGACATAAATTAAAATCATCAATTAAAATACAAAAAGACTCTCAGATTAACTAAAAAAGAAAATCTATGTATTTGTTTAAAAAATCCACATAAAAACAAAAGGCTGAAGGAAAAGGCTTGGAAAAAGATTTAGCAATTTATAACTAAATTTAATCATTGTGAATTAACATGAATATCAGATTTTAAAAAACTTTAAGGGAAATGACTAACTTACATAAATATAAAAACAAAAGTCTGGTGAGTTTGATCAGTATCCCAATTCTACAACTTACCTTCAGTCTATAAAGTCACACACTCATAAATTTTAAAATGCATCAGTAATCCCAATCAGTGAATGCTATGATCAAATATTTAAGAAGATATATACAGCTGGATCGTCAATCCTATACCCTGGTAATTTATCAGAAGGGGAGAAATGAAAAGAGCCTAACACTCTGACCAGTTATGGGTATTAGTTCTGAATTTGCTGACCCACTTGGATAAAGCATTCCCAACCACAACATTTTGGCATATAAAACAGATTCTGCCACTTGGGTTTCATAATGAAGCACGTATGGGCGTCAGACAAAAAATATTTTTAAATGCCCAAATCTCTCTTCTTTAAAAAAAAAAAGTAAGAATAATATACTGTTTAAACTATAATTATTTTATATAGAAAGGGAAAGTATTAATTTTAATTTATTACATTTTATTACTTAGTTATAAACAAAAAATTAGTTGTTAAAAATGTGATTTTCGAACACAAGATGTATTAGGACCTTTCAGTGACTACACATTTTAGTGTGAAAACAGCACTTCTGTTCCTTTAAGTGAATTACATTTAAAATATGATTTTAAAAAATAGTTGAATAGCACTAAATGTTACTTTATAAACTGGAGATTTATACTTATAAAAGACTTGAATGCCATCTTTAAACCTAAAAATTACAATACACAAACCTCTCATTTGCTGAAATTGCCATGATCTGAAGTGTCATTTACTTAATGCTTCACAGATGTATGATGCCAAATTGTTAGTCAGACTGCAAAGTATATTTAGTTAGGAAAAAAGGCTTCCAAAACATGTTTTCCTATATTTTACTGACATTTACATGGGGCGCTATTTGAAATGTGTCATTTATTTGCACTTTATGATCTATAAATGAAGCTCTCCTTTTCTTTTTTCAAATCAAATACATTGTGATTATGACCACAGAACAGTTTTTCCACTTAAAGATACCATTGTGTCTCTCATCCCTCAGACTAGGGTCATGTGCTTTTCTGTCAGATTTTTCACTGGACTTTTCACCACACTTGCTCTTTGACCTTTCCCCTCAGAGGCTTAGTCATCATTGAACTGTTGTGGTAAGGATGTTCGCTACACAATCGAGCCCACTATTTACCATGAGCCTTTATGCACTTTCAGTAAGCCTCTGTGCAGTGATGGGACAGTCCTAATTTTATCATTAGGTTATTAGTGTTACAAGAGCTGATGAATATTACAGACTGATGAATTTGGCTAACACTGAAAGCTTGTCACAGTAGGGGGTTACAGACAAAAATGGAAGAGACTATTGATACGTTTCCTTGTGGTAATATGAGTATGCATAAATAAATGGAAAGCTTGGTATTTATTAATATTGGGGGTTTCTAAATGTCATGACTGTGCTACTAAAGTCCATTTGGGGTCAAGAATGATCAGCCATACTAGTGTCAACAGGATGAAGAAACTGGAAAATAAAATGAGAATGCTAAAGAAAATGGAAGTATTTGAACTAAAAGTAATGCAAATAATTAACATGGCTCTCTGTGTCTTACTTTAAAACTTCTTTAGACTATTCATTACAAAATAGTAGAGTGGGGTAAAATCTTTTGTAGAGTTCCCTACAATGTAGGGGCTGTTTCTAACAGTTATAGCTATGCATATGTTAAATTCACCCATTTCTAAGGAACGGAGATTGTGCCATACTTTTGTATATCTGTAACACATGATCTCTTAAACATACAATGAAGCAAAATTAAACATTTACTTACAGAAACTTAATTGTCGACTTTCACAGAATTCTGCATATTGGGCTGAATCCATAATTCGAGTTTGTCTTTCTGCTCTCTGATAGATAAAAAGATACACAAACAATATTTCAGAGCAAGTAGACCATTATCTATGTCTTTGTGACTAAAATGCAGAATTGAAATTCCATTTTCCTTTCCTGACTTTACTAAGTAAACAGTTTCGTACTACCATAAAAATCATGAAACTTGAAATTATGATAAGTAACAGTAGTTTTGCAACTTGAGTCTTTTGGAAGAGAAGTTTAGAATGCCATTTTCTTCTCTGTTATTGTCATTACAGTGAAAAAACTAAAGGATCTTACTTCTTAGACTGTGTGCCAAATATTCTTAATTGTACCATCCTTTTAGGGGATAATAACAAATCAAACAGAGAAAACCGTTTATCATTATTGCCCAGGTACTAACTTAAAGCTGGGGATTTTCATTGTTAAAGTCAGAGTCAATGAATGGAATCTATCTACTTTCCCTCAGAACATGGAGCCAGAGCTAACAAGTCCATATTTTAAATGGAAAGAAAATAAAGAAAAAGGTAAACACAACACAAAACCTTTCATCTGAGTCCACGTATGATTCACAGTTTAGTATAGTTTCACTCGTGGGTTTCTGATTCAGTATAGCAGATGTTTGCTGCTTCATTGTCCCACAGGAGGTAGGATAATTATAATTCACCCATAGTTCGGTGGGAAAGAATATGACCGCTTCCGCTTCCTTGGCAAGGGAAACATTTTGAAATGAGACAGGCTGGTACTTCTTGGAATGAGATTCTGGCCAGGAAAGGAAAAAATTCCCTGAGATTTTAATTTTTTTTCTGCTTTGAAGGACTTTCGGTAAGTTTTCTTTATCATAGTTGTGGATTACATAAGTACAACTAATGTCTGGATATTTTTACATTTTTTTAAACTGAAATTATTCTTTCTTCATTTTGTTTGATTTGGGTAGTGGTCAACTTAATTCCGATGATATATCTGTTGATAGAATGAATAATGGTACACTAGCTGCTGCTCAGTACAGGAAAGATAGATGGGGTGGTGGGAGTTAAGGTAAAATTTACTAACTCCTGTGGTTTCTTCTAAGACCATTGACTATTTTTTCCTTGCTTCTCTTCTTCTACTCTGTCCCCCCCTTCTTTCCTTCCTAATCTCCTCCTCACCCCATAGATACAAACATGCATGTATGCTGACATAAACCCAGACTTATTTACCCTCTAGTTTCGAGTATCCTTTTTGAACATGTATCATCTATGTAATTACATAATGTACATACATACACTACATAATACACACATATGTGCATGAGGATCCTCTCTGCAGTGTATCTGAAACATTATGTTTCCTAAAGGGTATATTATTGGGTGAATTTTTATATACTTTGAAGTATTTTTTAAAAGGATTTATTTATTTTAGTGGGGAGGGGCAGAAGGAGAGGGAGAGAGAGTCCCAAGCAGACTCCCCAGTGAGCACAGAGCCTGATGTGGGGCTCAACCTCACAACCCCAAGATCAAGACCTGAGCCGAAAACAAGTCAGATGCTTAAATGACCACACCACCCAGGCACTCCTACTTAGAAGTATTTTTTGATACGTGAATGCATTATTTAGTTTTGCCCTTTTAAGTGTATTTGATACATAACTCAGTAAGTGTATGCTAATGGACAGCAGCAAGAGAGAATTTTGAACATCAGAAATCAGTTACTGATGTGTTTATTAAAAAAAGGTCCAAGGTTAACAATGTATCATTAATGTGGCTTTGTCTGACTATATCAGGGATCTCTCAGATTTTTTTTCTAGCTCCTAGAGAATTTGACACATGGTAAATGAACAATGAAACCTCCGTGGAATGAACAAATGCTACCATTTTAGTTTGCAATCAGGGCGGACTACCATCACTAACATCACCATAATGTGGCTAGTTCTTGATTATCTATGCATTCCTATAAGTCTTCTCTGCTGCTCTCCGGCCAGGCAGCCTCATCCCACCCAACACATGCGAAACAGAAAGGACTTAGATAAATACAGAAAAAGAAAATTCATAATGGGACTTTTCTTCCACAAGTTGGACAATTGATATTTGGTTTCTGCATACATGGTTACATGGTTCATGTATCTGAGTAGTATTTCTGGAAATGAAAGTTAGGAAAAGTCATCCCAAGAGGTTCAGGCTGTCAGGGTTGCCAGGTTTAATCAAGTGAGGCATTTAGCTAGATGGGAATCCTGAACCACACTTAAAAGACACTGAAGGACTTTCAGTGATCCCAGCTAGCTTCATTCCTTTCAGATGCCCGACTGAGTGTCTATCATCTTTTCTTCATCAAGCATTGTACTTAGGTTTCAATTCCTCTAGCATCCAAATAGTGGAGCCCCATGAAGCTGGCCCTAGGGTACATGCAGGAAGCCAGTGACTAAGCATCCAAACAGCAAACGCTCAGGGAAGAGCAGCTGACTTGACAGCAAAGACGCACAGGCATCTACAGAGCCAGGCATGTCGGGGCACCCAGGTGGCTCCGTCATCTGGCTCTCAGGGTTGTGAGATCAAGTCCTGCGTTGGGCTCTGTGCTGAGTGTGGAGCCAGCTTAAGATTCCCTCTCCCTCTGCCCCTCCCCCTCCATGTGTATGTGTATACTCTAAAAAAAATAAACAAGAAGAAATAAATCAAAACTACAGAGCCGGAGGGTTCATCTTGTTCAAACCCCCTCATTTTAAAGATAAGGAAATTGAGGTTCAGAGAGAAGTGATTTGCCAAAGGTGATCCACGTTAGCATGGAAGTCCAGGACTCTCAGTTCCCAAGCCAGCTTATTTTCATTATGAGAAGCTGTCTTCGACCTACAGTAATGTTTTTACTCCAATATTTTTCTTTGGAATCCTCTAAAGTCTATACATTCCCTACTAAACCGTAACACACGGCCACCATAGTTAATGTGCTCAAAGTGTTCATGGCCAAACAAAATTAAGTAAGGCCCTGGGTCAGCGAAGAAGGCACAACCTGGGGATAATTAAATGCAGGGTGTTCCAAATGTAACGTAGCTGACAGTGCACAGGTGTGCTGCAAACACATCACAGGTGTGCAAACACACTGTAGCCCCAACCACCTTTTCAGTGCTGCACAAGATTGGGGCAGCAAAACCCCTGGGCTGGTACCTCATGATAAGCTGCCTTGTTCATTTACCTCAGTGTGGCATACACAATTTCATTTTCTGTGTGTGCTCTGATGTGAGCGAGGTTGGGCAGCAGTTCTATGAACACCAGCAACCTTGATTAGTACATGACACAGCGCACGTGTGCTATTCACAGCATGGTCAAGTGCACTCAAAATGAGATTAGAGACACGGATTGGCAGTCAAGGATGCTGAGGATGATACAGATATGGTCATCATGCTAATTTCTGTTTACTTCTCTCTCTTCCCCATGAATTATTTCAAATAACCAAAGGAAAGGGACAAAAGTGGCCTTGCAAAAGGATCCAAATCACTCAGCATCTGATTATATTATCTCTAGTCTGTACAATATCACCTCAAAGTTGGGAAAGGCAGGAAATATCTAACCATCATAGGCTCTGTGTTCTTTAAAGATAGTAACTATGTTTTCCTTCTCTAATCTCAGGCCAGTTTTTGGCTTGGATTTACCGGGGCCCCAGTAAATGTTGCTGGCTCACTGAATGAGCAGATGGGTAGATGGATGGAGGCAAAAGAAATTAGTATAAATCTTTGTTGTCTGATCTAAAATCAGGAACTGTAATATTTGTGATTAAGTTGTCCGAATTCCAGAGATGGCAGGCAGCTTTTTAAAGACAAAAGTCTTTAAAAAAGCTTGGTTCCTATTTCCTGTATTATCCTGATTCCACTTTCCCTTCCGCCTCGATTCAGATCACCCATTCCAGTCCACATGGAAGTGCTCACTGACAGTCCTTTTCTATTCCCGGTACTATAGGAAATCTCTGGAAAAGATGCAAGGGGGAAAATCATAAGCCTCATAGGACAGCATGGTCACAATGACAAGGCTGACAATGCCTATCTATTCTTTTCAGAGAGTAGCACAATAACTTTTTTTTTTTTTAAAGATATTATTTATTTGACAGAGAGAGAGAGAGAGAGAGAGACAGTGAGAAAGGGAATACAGCAGAGGAAGCGACCCAGGGAGCAGGAAGCCCGATATGGGGCTCAATCACAGAACCCCGGGATCATGACCTGAGCCAAAGGCAGAAGCTTAATGACTGAGCCACCCAGTGCCCCACAATAACCTTTAAAACAAACTGTTATAACAGCTCCGTTTTACAGTTGAGGACACTGAGATTTCAGAGAAGTAAAAAAAAAATTTTTTTAAAGACATATAGTTGATAAAGAGGCCAAGCTAATAAATAAAACTTGGATCTAAATGACTTCTCCGAGGTCTATCACTGAATAATCATGGCAAATTAACCACAGCTTCTGTTCATACTGGATGTTCTCAAATTACACAATGGACTGCCACACGAATGAAAGGTCATCTCTGGACTAGTCATGCTTTTGTATCTGCAAGACCAGTTTGTTTTCTTCTTATCTGTTAATTCTACCAACTCTTTGGTTTCATTAGGTATTAGTACTGCTCTTGGAAACTCATGGTGTACACCCAGAGGCTTTTTAAAAAATTAAACCTTACTAGTATTACAACATAACAAAGTATTACCATATAGGGGCAAGGAAAACTCACTTTTGGAAGAATTATTCCTAAGATTTTCCAAGCACCCAACGATATTATCAAAATTTCATTCGAATGGCTTTCTAAAAAGGTAAGAGAGAATAGTTATGCTAATAGTCATTCATCTCACTACCAAGAAGTTACAGCTTTTTCTGGTTATTGTAAAACAAACTCAGAAGGCAGAATTCCATGCCAGATGAACTCATTTTTTGGGGGGTCCTACCTAAATGAAAACAGGGAAGGAAATGTCCCAACAGATGCATTACCTAGTGTAATCCGTTTGTTTGTTTGATACCTTGAACACAACAGACTCCTAGTATGGATTTGTTAATTTAAATGTTCAGTACCATGTTTTCATTTCAATTAACATGAAACTGCTTGTGTCTTGGAAAAATACTTTCAGCAGTGACAATCACCATTTGCCTCTATCCCTACCAGTCTGAGGCCAGATTACTTATGCAGCATACAGTTTCACTTAAATTCTCCACATGCTTTCACTGAAGCATATGTAAAGGTTAGAGAAACTATGTGCTGGCATTATCTCTTGGCGGCTTCTCAAGACACATGACATTTATCTTTCTCCAGCAATACGGAATCACAGAACATAACTTTTAAACCAAAATGAAAGTTTATCTGTCTCACTTCCACCTTGGATTTTTTTAAAAAAATCTTACTTTGATTACTCTTAGAAGTCCCATGATTGAAATGTGAAGTCCCTTCTGCATGGAAAAGGCAAAATGCCAACAGTAATCTGCCAAGGACCTCATGTTAAACAGGAATCGGCTGCTGAAGTCGAAAACCTCTGATGGAGTGGTTGGTGGCAGCATCCAGCAATGTGAAGGCATGCAAATTACGGAATGTGTATACATGTTCATATATGTTGTGGTTCATCTGCCGAATGATACTAAATAGATCAGTAAACACCACAGACTGCTCAAGAAACTTAGAAACCATATCCCCAGCTCCCTGCAGATAAAGAAGCTGAGGTTAAAGGGTTTACCTGGATTGTTGCAGGGTCATCTTGGTACCGAGGTGTGTGCTCATTCTGCTTGGGGATCGGTCTGTAATTAAGTGGATTCTCCTACCCAAGAGTCAAGTGAGTCTCCCTCCAACCATCTGGTATGTTTTCTTTGCTTCTACACCCAACTACAGGGCTCATCAGTTTGGGCCTGGAGTCCTGCAACCAGTTCCTGGCTGGTTCCTTCCAAATATTTTAACTCTCCCAACCCATCTGGGTATGACAACTTTAAATAAAAATAGAGAGAAAAGGCTGTGGCACATAGCAAGACCTTACCATATTGGGGCCTCCTGGAGCCCCCTCACCCCACTTTCATTCATCTGCCTCATAAACTTAAACAAATGGCTCTCAGGTGATCACTGTATCAAATTCAAGCTCAAATGCTTGGCTTCCAAATGCAGGCATAATCTGGCTCATTCTCTATAGGCAAGCAGTGTTCTCACCAAACCTAATATCTTCTGTGCTTTATTCAGATCACCCTTTGTCACATCTGCCATGTTGCTGACCTGTGTTCCCCGCCCCCCCCCCCCCACCCCATGACTGTGCTGGCCATCTCCCTCTCCTCCACACTGTATTGAACTCCTTCCCCTTCAGCATAGGTACCACCTCCTTTAGGAAGTTTTCTCTGAAGTTCTCAGGGCACCCTGATTTCTCTTCTGGAACGTTCGTTTTTCTAGATAGATTACACCCCTGTACTTTTCCATGTGTCCTACACTTATATCCCCTTAAAAGTTGTAGTTCTAAGATTATTAACTGAAAATGGCAGTTGAGAACTGGAATCTTTGTGTCTTGATTTATGATTAAAACACACACACACATGTGTGTGCGTGTGTGTGTGTGTGTGTGTGTGCCTGTGCAAATATCCAGAAGCATGCATGGTATATTTTAATAGTACATATCTCTGGGGTTAGGATCACAGGGAGGCTTTAGATTTTCACTTTCACATTTCAGTGATGTTTTAACTTGTTCTTAGGTGAATTACATTAAGAAAAAATATTTTTAAAAATAAAAAGAATCTGGGGCTCCTGGGTGGCTCAGTTGCTTAAGTGGCTGCCTTCAGCTCAGGTCGTGATCTCGGGGTTCTGGGATAGAGTGCAGCCCGTGTCTGGCTCCCCACTCAGCAGGGAGTCTGCCCCTCTCCCTGACCATCCCCTCAAGTTCTCTCTCTGAAATAAATAAAATCTTTAAAAAAGGAGAGAGAGAGAATTCAAAAGTAAAGAAACTCCTTTTGAATTAACTTTGCTTGACCTACAGGAGGTCATTAAATAAATGTCCACACACACAAATAAGCAAAGCTTTTATCAAGAGGCAGAAAATCACAGAGAAACAGCACAGGTTTGGATATACATCCTCACAGAGTGAGAGAGTGCTGGCGAGAGAGGGGGAAAAGAGAATGTTACTGTATTATTTAGGGAGCCAATGCAATCCTCACTGTTTCTGAATCATACAACTGAATAAAAAGAAAATATATTTTCTGTATCACTGTCTAAAAAAAATAAAGCTTTCCATAGGTGCTTATTTGTTCTTGCCACATGATTTTTCAAAATAATCAATTTTGTGTGTCCAAGGTATTAAGAATGTATTACAGTAATCATAGGAAGTTCCCTAAAGAAGTAGTTATTAGACTCTAGGAGAACATTGAAGGGGTTTAAAGGGAATTTTGTGCTAAAAATAAGTGAGTAATTCCCAGAAAGTACAAAGCAACAGTGACTGAGAAATACACAAAAGGATATTTGTGATAGTGGTTCATAATAAAGTTGTTCCAAAATATTGAATTTTGGGGGGTCTATAATGGGTCTAGATATATTAATTAATATGAATACAGGAGTTTTTTCTATTATATTCTAAACTATCAAGAACAAGCATGAATTGGTCACATAAGGAAAATACAATTGTTACTTAAATAGTATACTTAAAATTGTTTCAATATCTATTAAAATTTTTTAAATATGAATTTATTAAGCTAGTAGTGGGGAAGATTACACACAACAAATTATTTCCTATCCTGGAATAAAATGTGTGCTCTCTAAGAAAAGTATAATTTTTTTCCTTGTAATCTAGTACCACGCAACCACACAATTCCATGTTTAGTTATAAATCCTCATACAGTGTTAGAACTTATTTTTACTAACATTTCCCTGAAACTGTAAACATGCTCTGGAATAACTAGGTTGGCAAGTAATGTAAGAAGCTACGTGAGCTTCTACCCAAACTAGTTCTTTAAAGTAATAGAAGAAAACTGACCTCTTTTTTGTTTTTCTGATTGAGGATGCTGTAACCCTTTTTTGTGGCTTTTATTTGGCTGCATATTCAAAAGTGCACGTGCTGAATTAATACATGTAAGCTCTTTAGGTATTCTGAATAACATTCCTAAGCATTCTCATTGGTTTATGTAATATCCAGATGAGTTGACAGGGCTTTAGAGTCTAGCAAATATAGGAGGATATAATTAAATATTTTAGTTATTTGGGATAAAATTTTACAAACCTGCCTAGAAAACATGCATATAAAGCCAATCCTGCATAAAATGTAGTCCACATTTTCTCTTTAACCTTGAGTTAGAGTTGTGGACCTTTCCATTTTCATTTAGAAAGATCAAATTCTCAAGCAGTTTAACACACATATTGAATGGAGGCTGGCTTCACTTACATAGTGGGAAAATCTGGCACCTTTAAAATAAAATCCTATGGAGGAGGAAGCTTGTCAGTGCAACGTGGCTCTCATTATCCTCTTCAAGGATATAGATGGAACTCTAACAGAACAAGGGAGTTCCTGCTTGGAATCTCCCTTTGTTGCTACCTTGGGATATATTTAATTTTTTTTTTAAGGATTTTATTTTTGCATGTAAAAATAAAATTCTTATCTTATATTACTTCATCAATTAATTCCCTCTAAGGCCCCTCAGCCCTACCTTTAAAAATATATCTAGAATAAACCATTCTTTATCACCTTCCACCTTCGCTGCTACTACTTTGGTTCAAGCCATCATGATCCTCTCTCCCTAGACTACGGCAACAACCTCCTAATGGGTCTTCCAGCTTCCACTCTTCCTCCCCCCACCCCTGCCAGTCCATTCACCACACAACAGCCAGAGGGAGCCTTTAAAAGATGAAAACCGGGGCATGTCATTTATGATCAAAACTTCCAATGGTGTCTCATCATGCATAGGATAAAAGTCAAAATTCTCAGGATGGCCTAGAAATTGCTATACAGTCTTGTTCCCTGTTAACTCTCTGGTCTCATTTCCTAGTACTCTCTCTCCTCCTTACTCTGTATCCCAGCCACACTGGTCTATCCTGAGGTTTCTCAAGAATGCCAAACACACTCCCATCCCAGAGCCTCTGCATTTGCTACAGCCCTGTCCCAGTGATTTTCCTGCCGCATCACTTGTCTGGCTTGCTCACTCATTTCCTTCAGGTCTCTGTTCAAAGATCACTTATCAGAGAAGCTGTGTATGACCAACTTCATATAAAACAGCAGTTTCTTGCTGGTCATTCTCTATTACGCTGCCTCCTTTTTCTTCAAAGCTCTGGCTATCATCTGCCACACTAACATATTTATTTGTTTATTGTCCCTTTCCTCTGAACTAGAATGCAAAGGTACTTGAAGGTAGAGACTGTGTCTATTTTATTCACTGCTAAATCCCCAAAGAGCTGGACACACAGTAGGTGTTTCATAAACATTAGCAGAATTAAATACATATTTATATTTATATTCATTCTACATTCTGTATGTGGAAAAGCTAAAACCTCGAAGGCAGGTTTCTCAGCCTTGGCACTACTGACATCTTTGTTGTGGGGACTGTCCTGTGCATTGTAGGATGTTCACTGAATTCCTGACCTTGACTGACTAGATACTAACAGCTTCTACCTATTTCTTCCTGGGTTGTGAACACCAAAATGTCCCCAAGTATTGCCAGATGTCCCCTAGAGGGCAAAATCATACCCAACTGAGAACAACTGCTCTCAGGGGAAGGGGACGACCCCTAGTTGACTCAGTACTATGTGTCAGGTGCCATGGTTGGTCCTTTCCATTATCTCTTTTAAGTCTTCTAATAATCTCAAGGGGCACATGTGGTTCTTATTTTTAAAATGAAGAAGCTATAGCTCAGATGTTAGGTGACTTGTCTAAGGCTGCTAAACAAATAAGGTTGCTGCCATCTCAAACCAAGTCTGTCTTATCCAAAGTTTATGTTCTTTATTTTTGCTATGAACCCTCATAAATGAAATGGCCAAAAACAGAGATCCTTTGATAGAGGCAAGAGAAGTGGACTTAAGAGTCCTCCAATTTTCCTCCTCCTCTGAAAGGTATTCCCCAGTGAAACACCAAAAATCGTAAGACAGAATTTGAAAACCACTCACTCTCCTACGCTGTCTGCCCTTCAAGGAACAAGCATTATGCTTCTGTATCTGGTTTCAGAACTGAGGCCATTTTAGACATGAGATTCACAAGATGTCCATGATACTGAGGGAATAATTAACCCCCATGTGTCAGTCTGGGTCATCTTTAAAAATGTAATCATGTTGTGTCATTTCAGTTAAATCCCTCCTTGGTTCTGACACTACGGTCTATTGCAAAAATGACAGGTTTATCTGTGGGGCACACACGAAAGAGTGCTTCTAAAATTAGGACCAAAACTCATGCTGTTACTTGGAATGCTCCTGAGTCAATGCAACAGAGCCCCTGCTCACCTTGCATTAGAACCCTCCTCCCTGTCCACAAGCCGCACTATTGCTACCAGAAATGCCCAGCAGCAGCGCAACTAGCTGGCTCAGTAATGGATCAGAACGATCAGTTTAAAGTTTTCCTGTTCAGAATATATGTTTATAGTTGTATATACAGCATTTTAAAAACTGGCTATTTCTAGAGTAAACTTAAGTATTGTAACTAGGAAGATAGCTTAATACGATGGTCAAATGATTCATTTAGGAATTTTCAACTGAAGGAAAATATTACTGTAGACCAACTTTGATATGAATGGGGCTATCAAAAAACATGCTTTAACAGTAAATCTGAATCACACACACTTTAAAAATTCATAAAGAAGGAAGACGAAGTGATGAGAAAATGAATAATGATTATGCCCCAGTGAAGAAATGAAGTCACCAGTCTCTGGAAAATTCTCAAGGGAATGTATTATAGAGGAAAAAAATAGGCTTTTACAACTGGGTACCATGTGAGGTAAGATGAGCAACAAAACAAACCAAATTAAATTGTTTATTCCCTACCAAGAACGTGCTTCATCATTTTACAGCTGAAGTTTCTTTTCTCATAACTGGCTGAGTTGTTTTCATGAGTCAGAAGTGAACAAGTTCATCAACAGAAATAGGCCACAGACACTGATGTAGCTGAAAGCACGAGTTAACATAAAACAAAGGAAGAAAATGATTTCCAGAGTATGCCAAGTTTTAATCACTGAAAAGCACCAGCAACAGACTTGACCAAATATGGCTATAATGTGAATACAACAATCATCATCATAGCTATCGAAATTGCTTTTGTTTCCAATGTAATAGATGAAAATTCCTATATATTTAACAGGAAAAAGCAGAAATGTCTACACATTCAGAAAAGGAATGTCTATTTTCAACTCTTATCTTTAAAAAATTCTACCTACTGAACTCAGAAAATAAACGAAACCAGACACCATCTTTATAATCACTGTGTTTTCAAGATCTCTGAAAGATTAAGCACTGGAGGGATTTATCTCCTGAAGAAGCCCTGGATGCACTCAGATTCGGTGTTTCCAGCAGCCCGAACACTATGACAGCCTCGTGGGCTTCAAAGAATGCAGAGCAGCGAAATCCCCTGGAATCATAAATGTAAAACCTATAATTATGGTTATTTAACAAAATGGTTTCTGTTAAGATATTTGATGATGAAATTCCCATCCTCAGATGTCAGTGCCCAAATTTTAATCAGCCTTTACTCATAAGTAAATGTGTTCTAACTGTTATTTGATTAAATGTCAGTGGCCATTAGGCCCAGTTCTTAAGTAAGAAGGCTTACAGCAGGCATGCCACAGAGAGGGTGTGGAATGGATTATGAGGAAAGATGAAGAAAGGAGAATTGTTTTAGTAACTTGGTGATGTGAGGCACAGTTTCACCTTAAAGCAACCACAAAAACTTGAAAGAAGCAGAGGGCAACTTTGGCAGCCGGCACAAGGGAAACTCAGAGGTGGTAAAATGGGTGAAGTCAAGTGAGGAGGAATCAGAGCACAGAACAGCAGCATTTCTGAGTTTCGTGTATATTGTCTGACTTTCTGGTCCTCTCAACAACTGTGAGAGGTAGGAAGATCTGCTGCTAGCGACGTCTCCATTTTAGAGACAAAGAAACTAAAGCTTGCTTACTCTCTGTGGCTTTTTAAAAAAACTTTTGAAATAATTTTAATTTACAGAAAATCTGCAAAATTTAGTATAGACAATTCTGTATCTTCTTCAGCCAGCCGTACCACCCCAATCTCTCCTTAAACCTTCTGATCTGAGAAGCCAAGCTGAGTCATGTGTTCAGTACTGGGATTAGAGTTTCTGTGGCTTTTCATAAAGGCAGGACATACTGCTAGAGAGACTTATGATTCCTACTCCAAACCTATGCTCTTTTCACTGTATCATTGACTCCTTTAACAAAGCTCCTTTAAATATAGAATTTTCTTTCTGAATATAGACAGGACTATCCAAGTAAGTTTGACCCGAGTGAAATTACTCAAAGGGTACAACTATACTTTACTACTATATGTTACCATTCTACATACCTATAAAGTGTGCAGTAATCTAGAACACTCTAACTGAAATGTTCTTTAGTGGCTCTAGTAAGAAACTGGTTTAGTTTTTATGGAACTGAAAATCCTAAAACTTGAACTATGTGCAGTTTTGACAAGATCTAGAAATGCATTCTAACATGAATATTTAGTAAGATGTAAGTGAACAAATGTCACAAAACTACAGAGTGACTTCTGAAGAAGCACACTGAAATTTCAGTCATTTTGCTGGAGGAGAGCAGGCAGTGTTAGATAGCCCCAATAATTTGATCTTTCATAGATGCTGTAAATTCCTTCACTGATTCTGGTTGTACTCGTTATGAGAGGAACGTTGTATCTAAACTCAGTTCCATTTGTATGTGTACCCTGGGAATTTCGCCATATTGCACATTTTTATAGAGAAGATGTGGTGTGAGAAAATAGCTACTACTTGGGGGTGCTGGGTACTGAGCTAGGTACATTATATTTGTTATCATAAATCCTTCCCAACAGTTCCAAGAGGCAGGTTCTGTGGAAGAATCTGAGACTTGGAAACATTAATTTGTCTAGGGTAACAAGGCTACCCTGGTACAGGTGATTTGAACACCGAAATCTGTCTAACCAAAGCTAGTGCTCTGGTTAGAACACCATGCAGTTTAAAGAGAACATTAGAAGGAAGACAGACATGCCATAGTTTCCTGAAAGAGAAAAATAATTCTGTCATTCCATAATAAAGGCTTTATCATCTTTTGTGATGACTGCACCCATCCTTGATTAGGAAAATAAAGCCGTTGAGAAAATATACTCAGCACTGGAGAGCGGATGTATAATATGGTGTGTGCGTGCATGTGTGTGTGCGCACGCATACACGCAAGCACGCACATATGTGTTGTCAGTTTGTAGCTTTTAGGAGGGAGTGCATTGCTGTGACATAAACATGGCCTCATCTGTCTGGAAAGGTCATCCTCTTTGAAGAAGTAAGAAATAAGAAGGGGGGGCAGCGTGAGGTGAGAGTGGGGAGAACAGTTTAGTTGGCTGGTCACAGCCGTCCAATAACCCTGATGGTCACTGAAGCAACAGCCTTCGTAACCAGACTGACTGCGGGTAGGGGCATTAAACAAAACAAAACAAAACAAAACAACAACACAAAAACACACCATGTAGGCAACACTGAAATGAATGGTGAACATGTGATCTTGCTAAAATAACAAATTAAAATTCTTCATAGCATAAAAGTCAACTTCTTAGAATTCTTTAATACTGGTGCTTTCCTGGTACATTTACAATATGATGAAATGAACTAAAATTTGATTTCTACACAACTTTTAAGTGAGACTCCTTCTGTACCACATCGGGTATCCTATAAGTACAGTGAAATGAAGCAGCACTTTATAGACCCTCCTTTGCATAGTATTCTTTAGAGGGTAGAAAAACATACAGCCCAGATGAGACTTATTTTCTATGGCACAGCATTTTAATTTCTTAAGTATCAGCATGGGTATTTTGATCCACAACAACATCAAAACCTAACATCAAGTCTTTTTTCCTGTTTTCCTCTGGAATGTAAGAGAAAGTAAATCTAATAAATGCTAAATGATTTCTTCAATCTTTCAGGGTAGGGAAGTCTGGATAAACACAACCCTTTAAATAATACAAGACTTAGGCTGAAACTCATTAAGACATTAACACTTGTCCTGTAAGTAGGATAGTTCCTTGACTATCATAGCCACATGACAAAGTATTCCTTTGATATAAAAAATCAGACTTAATTTGTCAATAATCTAAGAATTAACAAGAAGGAAAAAAAACAGTGTCCACTTTGGAGCGGACTATGAGAGCCCATACAGAAGCCTGTGGGAGAGGGGCCAGAACAAGCCACCATTTTATACCCTCCTTGACACATCAAAAGTGATGAGTTCACAGGACAGCTGAGAATTATCTGCTCTCATCATGAGGCAGGAAGAAATTTTGTTTCACAACTTATGAGTTCATTTTGCTGGCATAAGCTAGGCCCTGTCTGAGAGAACCCGGATTTCTACTAGCATCAGGCAATACAGAGTCCAACTGCTGCTAAATGGAATGCAACTGTCAAATGCCTTCCATTTATGACTTGTGAATAAAACTATTTTTATACCAGACCAGGCCTATTCTAGGACATTAATGACTTTCTTGAAGTTTATTCTCAATTTTATCAACCTGGCCTCATCCCCAGGTTTTCCTAGTTAAAATATTTTTGGTTGCATGCAATTTGATTCAGAATTACAGTTACTTAAGCAAGACACTGGAGATTGTCTCCAGCAAGACAATAAGCAAGATTCTGGAGATGATAAGTTCAGACTTGACATACCCCTTGCTGAAGTCATGAGGACCTCAGTATCTTCCAGCATTAGATCTGACATTTTCCTAAGATGTGGCTTTTTTTTTTCTTTCCCATTTAAAAAGTCAGTTATCCCTTTTATTGAGATATAAATGACATCTAATAATGTATAGGCCGTGACTTTGTCTTCACGATTCAGAACGGCTTTTAGAGCTCCAGATGGTACATCCGCACAAAGCCATCAGATGTAGGAAGGTGAGGAAAAAAATGCACTCCTGTTTTAAGAAAACTAACAGGGTGGTTAGATAGAGTATTCAGGCTTATATTTTACTGGCCAGATCTCCGTAGTATGATCAGACCTAGTGGCCAGGTAGGAAGAGGAAGGCCATATTGTGTCAGGAGGGCAGTATCACCAGCCACAAATCAGTTTTGTTACAAAAGAAGAAGCGAATGGCTATTGGGTGGTAAGTAGCTGCCTCTATCATGCTGGCATAGGACTGAGGTAGGAGCCATCACATTTACGTGATTTAGCATACCTATTTCTAGGCCTGATCTGTACCAGTCATAAGAGCTGAGGCTAAAGAGATTCTCTCCCAACACATCACTCACCAACTTAAAAAAATGCATTTTATATATTTTTTAACTTCATGGAGTGTTCTCAGAAGATAAGGAAAGGACAACACTAAGTCAAACAAATAACCAGGAACAAGCCTATTCCAAAGTGACTGAGATGCTCTGTCTAGAAGAAATCGATTTAGCTGCATTTAATCTCTTCCTAAGTCAGGGGCGGCACAACAACTACTCAATGAAGGTGAGTGATATGAAAATGGGCTTGGCAAATGATTCACTCCAATGGGGGCTAACCGCCCTGCCATTTTTAGTCTATGCACTTTGCATAAATGCTGGCTGGCAGGGTGGGGACATCACTCTTGACCTGTTCTCTTCTTACCTTTTAGTGAAATCCTAGATAGAGTCAATGAAAAGCTACCAATCTCAAACTTCATCAAAGAAAGAAAAGATGACTGAAGTAGACTGGAATGGGAAGGGCTGAAGTGATCCCAAGAACAATGAACTCAAATGCGATAGAGAAGATCTTCAGCACTGGATATAAATCAGTGCAGGGTGAATTTTAATAAAGAGGCAGGCCATAATATCTGAAAAACACTTCTTCATTTTTTAATGAAAAACTTAAAATTGCAAAAAAGGCAAATATTGCAAACTTTTCAAGAGGTCCTACATTTATGCAGTTTTATTTTGGTGAGAAAGAGAACAAGCAACAAGCGAATGGGATGCCTTTCAAGATGTATCTGAAAAGGAAAGAAGGGGATACATCACAGGATTCATACAATTTCACCTCTCTCTATATTCAAAATCTACAGTGCTAAAGAATAACGGTGGAGTCCTAATCTTAATCTAAAGCTGTAAAATATTCTTACATAATTCTGAGGGCCATTCTACATCATCAGGGGAGGGCTGGAGTGCCCAGTGAAGACGATGCAGACCTGGGACTCAGAAGACCTGCACTTTAGGTCTTGGTTTTGCCTCTAACACAGGAAGGGAACCATTAGGCTGGTTGCTTCCTTGGTGGCTGAATTCTCTCTTCTTGAATACAGCTCTGATGATCTGTGGTTCTGTGGTTCCCTATCCTAGGGAAGTCTTAAAATGTTTAGAAATACTTTAGAACTGTGGGCCCTAAGATTTAAGAGACCAGACAACCTGTTCAAGTCGATGATGGAAAACAGTCTCAGTTGGTGTGCAGTGATTCTGATTTAGAAGAGAAATCACTGGGAGAAACCAACGGGTTCCTAACCTCTGGGAAACAGCAGGTATTTCAAAACCCTGGAAGAGTGTGTGCACCATATCGCCCACAGCAATGACACAGCCCTGTCACCCACTTCATGAACTTCCCACAGGACTCCCATTGCTCACACAGAAGGGCACTGGACTTAGAAAATCAGAAGGTGCTGCAATACTGAACGGAACAGATACTGTGGCATATATAAGAATCTGCATTTTCGTAACAGAGGGAGAGAGAAAGAAGAATTCCGGGTACTACCCCCTCCCCCCACTCCCCACCGCACTCCCAGGAAGTTAAAGGACAGGAAGATCACTATCCCTGTGGCTTCCAACACCTCCCCCTCAAATGCTCCTTTCTGGAGAGAATTAGGTCTGATACAAGAAACTTAACTAGACACACTGATGAACTCTGCTAAAAAATTTCAGTATATATCTTACTTATTCTTAAAAGAGATATTCAGCTTCCGTATAAGTTGCGTAGTAATATGCCTGTCTGAAATATGCTGAAAGTTTTTAGCAATCTGTTTTTTTTCTTAGAGAAATATTCAAAGGCGCGTAAATGTTCTCTGAAATGAAGAGCACATTTTCAAATGATTGTCTGACTTAGATAAACATAGATGCGCCCAAGAAAAGAGAAACTTTGTAATCGAATAAGGTTATTTATAAATCATCAAAGCCCAATACCTGTTCATTGTACTAGTCTATACACAGAGTCACTTAAGTAAACTTAAGTAAAACTAGTAAAACTAGTCTTTGGTATTCTGATCATTAGAAATTAATAGTAAGCCTTCAAAAATGAAGGTAAATCCAGGAGATACATTTTAAACTTCCTTACTTCCTTTAAGAAAGTTAATGTCTATTTCCCAATAACAAAGGTGGAGGGTTCCTTTAGTAGGCAGGAATAAGAACATACCTTTGCATATTCCTTAAGAGAAGCATCTCCTGGGCCATTAACTGAAGAGGGGGAAAAGAAAAAACCTACCATGTCCCTATGAAAAAGAAATCAGATCTGGTATGCTTGTGACACTTTAAAGAGCATATTATGTGGGAAAACAAAATAAACATTTGACCTGGCAAATGAAAATGGATTTGGAGTTTCAACATATTTGGCAGACAGGTAGAATTAAATTCAAGTCAAGTATGCAGAGAAACTAATATAGTATTTAAATATTTGCTTAAGTAATACAGTATTTAAAATAACATATTTGAAGACATGTTTTTGTTGAAATGTTTTACAGTTTTAGTGAGGATGTTTTTTGAGAAAAAGCTTGACTGGAGCATATTTTACTTTCTCTCTTTGTCATTCTGTGAACTTCTGTGGGATTTCTATATGAGCCATTTTCCTTTAAGTCTCAGATAACTATGTAATATCCCCTGTAGCTTTTAAAAAGAAACTAGATTTAGATTACAAAAATGAATCTTGAAGTGAGATACTGATGGGCTCAAGAGCCAACTCCAGTGTGTTTGTGGGCATGCTATACAGGAGGAGGGGACGAACGGATGAATGGTCTGGGGCAGGAAGTGGCTTGGGCGTGGTCTGCCTACTTTTGCTGCCCCCATCACTGTAAGTCTAACCTTCCAAGCCTCCTCATGAGAGTGGGGCAGGAGGGCCCTGCCTTTCAGCCACATTGCCAGGTCTAGGCCTGGACACCCAGCACAAGGCGGGTCAAACAGAGGTCACTTCCTTGACACTTGAAATTGGTAATCCAGAGAACTGGGTCTGGCTCTCTCTAGGTGATGAAGCTAATTTGGGAGCACCTGCTGGCAGAATGTTACCTACCACACACAGAGAGAGAAGAAAAATTTGATTTCACTGGTGTCTGGGTTGTAGTTCCTGCAATCCAGCTGTATGTCTATCCTTGGGTTGCTTAGAAGACATACATCCTTACAACATGAGAAATTTGTCTATTTGTAGAGTTCACTATTTTCCTAAGCAACCTATCAAACAAATTATAAGTCAGTATTTTATAAATTTGTCCTCCCTAGTCTCTACATGAATCTGTGATCCTTTTTAAAAAAGATTTTAATTATTTATTTGAGAGAGAGAAAAAGTGAGCACAAACAGCGGGGAGAGGGAGAAGCAGACTCCCCCCTGAGCAGGGAGCCCGACATGGCACTCAATCCCAGGACCCTGGGATCATGGCCTGAGCCAAAGGCAGATGCTTAACTGACTGAGCCACCCAGATGACCCATGCATCCATGATCTTTGTACTGTCTGTACAATCACAGAAAGAAGAGTTGAAGTATACCTCCCATGGCACCTTTCCTTCATCATCCTGAAAAAGCTGATATCTTTCCTATATGTAACCAAGCTTTCTTTTATTCGATAGCACACTGAATTATATCTACATTATGAATTCACTATTAGGACATTGCCAGTAGCTTAGACATACATTACATAAAGGCTTAAACACAATCATCAAGTCCTTCACTCAGGTAGAAATGTCTTCCTAAATAACGTTGCAAGAAAGCAGGCTGAGGTACCAAATTTCTATTCAATACTGGTTTCTAAAACTAGTAGTTTTCTGTTTCCAGAGAAAACAAGCTTGGTAAGAGAATTTCTAGAGATGACAAGCAGTTCTGTGTCACTGAAAATTAATGAACATGTAAAGGTTCATAATTAAAACTAAATTATAGAATCCTCCAACTCATAAATATATCTTCAAAGTTAAAAATGTATCTTCTCACAAAAATACTGTCTTAAATGGTGGTTAATTTCCACATAATCTTTAAAAAACTCTCTAATCCTTATGCATCTATACTCAGTTTATATAGGGGTCTGAAGGGGCATAATTAAGAGAATTTTGTCCCCTTCCCATATGGATGAATACTGTTCAAAATTCTGAAAACATGAAGTTGGTATTTGATACCTTTTCACATTATTTTTTAAATCTCAACTTCCTAGCATCCTTCTTTTGAATTTTCTTCCCCACAAGCACACAATACAGCATACTGCTTAATGTTCTTTACTCTTTAAATTGCCCTATGGTTCAAAACTGCTTTTCTCCTTACTGACCAGAATAGTTTAGACCAAATCCCTTTCAGCTAGTGACTGAGATGTAAGCAATGTGATTCACATCAATATATAAATAACCAAATGTTCTTGGACCTTCATGTGTTTTCAAAAATTGTGAAAGAAGACACAGTAATCTCTTACCGACTATTTTGAAAATTTGTGGATTTAAGATAACAATGATTCACATTTGAAAAACAAGTATGATAAATCCATTATCTTTTCAAATCTGTGACTCTGCTCAGAAATTACCTGAAATGCCAAAGAAAAGCAAAAATAAAGCAAAATATCTTTACTCAGCCTTGAAATTAGGGAGGCTAGTAACTATATACAATCAAACCCAAGGAATTTCTTCCAGATAAAAATCACTACTTTTCTTCTACTTTCCTTTTCCAGATAATCCACACACTGGTTTTCCTTCCAAGCACTTACAGTTTTTAACTGTGATCCTACACAAGGCATAATCTCTGTACATCAGGGTCCTAATAAGAATAGACTGTACCACATGAGTACACTGTGATACTAGCTAATACATAGACTAGCATTTAGAACAGTGTCCGGCAGGTAGTAAGTCCTATACAGGACTCTGCTGTCATTACTACTATGGTTATTTCTATGTTATGCTACACATTCTGTCAAGGATATAGCTATTTTATGACTACTACTCTATATCCCCAGGATCGAGTAGTAGTAGGCACTAAGTGGGTAATCAAAGCATATTTATCAAATGAGAAATACTAATTAAATTTTAAGACTGATAAGTTGAGACACATAGGTTTAAGTTTCCTCAGAATTTAAAAATAACCACCAAAAAATTTAAACGCAAGGAGACTCTGAAGTTACAAATAAAAGACAAAGAAAACAGGGAGGGAAACATAAAGGACAGGATAATAAGATAAGAACATATTTTATGTCAATAAGCAATTGAAAGAAATTAAAGAAAAAAATCTTAAGATTTGGGGCAAAAGTCAAAATCCCACTATATATGCTGCTAATAATAGTTACATCCAAACCAACTGGCTCAGAAAGACTGAAAATAAGGATAGGCAAAGCTCTAACAAGCGTAGGTATTAATCTAAACAAGAGGGCCAGTTTCTACTAATGAAAGGTCCACCAATAATGACAAAAAATGCTAGAACTTCTCCCTCCTAATATAGGAAAACTGGATTGTATACAGCAAAAATAGCTGGAAATTAAAAGAGATATTTATCATGGCAGTGAAAGACTTACTTTTACTATATCTCTTGGTTTCTATTTGATTAAGCAGCGAAAAAAAAAAATAAGGGGTGCCCACAATGAACAACTGGGATGTGAAAGAAATAATCTATATTTATATTTATTATTTATATTTAAGTACAAATATATACTTATTTTTAATTTAAAAAAAATTGAACACATTTTACATGGACTGACATTTCTACCTTCAGTCAGTCCACAGGCCCAAGAATTGTGTGAGGTGGTTAAAACATCCTGAAAGATGGCAGTGCTCACACATGGACGGACTAACTGCGGTTCAATCATGAGTCCGTACAGCGTGAGGACAGTGCAGTTTGTTTCACCTTACTTGGAACAGGCGGGTGTCTTCACTGTGTCAATTAAAAAAAAAAAAAAAAAGACCACCAGTAGTAGAATCTGCGTAGCATTTTGAATTAAGATGCAACATGAACATAAAGGTCTTTTGTATCACCCACCCAAAGTCTCACAGGTTAATCCGAGCTAATTAAGTAAAAGTGTTATAGAACTTGAAGACAAGGGGCACCTGGGTGGCTCAGTGGGTTAAAGTCTCTGCCTTTAGCTCAGGTCACGATCCCAGGGTCCTGGGATTGAGCCCCACATCAGGTTCTCTGCTTGGCAGGGAGCCTGCTTCCCTTCCTCTCTCTCTGACTGCCTCTCTGCCTACTTGTGATCGCTATCAAATAAATAAAATCTTGAAAAAAAAAAAAGAACTTGAAGACAAATGAATTTTTTTTTTCTATTTAGAATACAAGTGTTATAAATTTGCTGAACTTTTCTGATGACCACTGGATGCTACCAATAGATATTTAAAGTGAATAAACACAACTTAAGTGTCCCTTTCAAGGTCAAAGCAGTAAACTATAAATGCTTTCATATGGCTGTTCCAAATGATGGACATCTATGATTTATGGATGTATAGAAAATTTTCATTATTATTGCTTGTTTATACAACATATATTTATATGTGAGCACCTACTATAATTATATGCTATTGTGGGCACTGTAGATATTGTAGTGGACACAACAAACAAAGCTCTTGACCTTCTGGAGCTTACATTCTCTTGGGGGAAGACAGTAAACAAGTATATAAAAGAGTGAAGATAAGTGCTATGAACAAAATGTAGTAGGAAAAGTAGACAGAGAATGACTGGGTAGGAGAGGTATTATTTTTGTCTTAATTGCTTGGGCTGCCATAACAAATGTATGGTGGCTTAAACAACAGAAACTTACTTCTCACAGTTCTGGAAGCTTTAAGTCCAAGGTCAAGGTGCTGGCATGGTCACATTCTGGTGAGAACTCTTCCTGGCTTGCAGACAGCTATCTGCCTCCTGTGTTCTCACATGATAGACAGAGTCCATTCCTCTTCTTGAAAGTGCACTACTCCTATCATGAGGGTCTTACCATTGACCTCACCAAACCTAATTATTTCCCAAAGGCCCTATTTCCAAATACCATCACATTAGAGGGCTTCAACATATGTATTTATGAGGGGACATGATTCACTCTATAGCACCTTCCTATTGGAAGTCTAGGGCAGGTCTCTGTGGTGACGCTATTGGAGCAGTGTTCTGAGGGAAATGAGAGGGCTAGAGGAGAGTACGTGACAAAATCTGCAAGTGGCAATGTGTCTGTCTGGTTGAAAACCACTGAGAGTGGACATCTGGAGGAAGATGGACAATTGACCAAAGTACCCCGCAACAATGGAGGTTATTGCGACTTTAACAAGAGCAATTTCTATAGGACAGTGGGGATGCAAATGGGATTCAAGTGGGTTCTAAAGAGAATGAAGGAGAACAAATGAAAACTCTTTTGAGAAGTCCTACTCTAAAGGCGAGCAGAGAGAGTAACTGCATGTGATTTAGTGGGAAGGCAGAGAAATTACAGCACTTTTCCATGCAGATAGGAATTAATAAAGTGTACTGGTGTTGTGGTGGGAACTTTGGAAATACTGTTCTCATTGCTCCTCTTTCCTTAGTGAAACCGGAAGCCAGGTATCTGCTGAGCAAGGAAGTCAGGTGCTAGAGGTCCAATGAGACAAGTTTAAACAGTTATTAAAAGTAGTGGGAGAATGAGTACACTAGCAATATTCTAAAATTGCTGGGCAGCACTAAGGCCAAGTTGAGGCTCTTAGTTATAAACTGGAAGTGAGACTAGTTAACTTGATTGGGTTTTTCTCCACTCATGTTCTGCTGCTGGGACTGAGGCATAATGTAGGTATAAAATAAACAAAGAATTGGATTTACCCAGGATTGGGTTTTGCTAAAGGCACGTGTACGTATGAGCTTCAAGTGTGAATAAATTCTTAGTGCTAAAAATAATCTACCAATATATCTAAGTAAATCTCAAATTTTTGCTGACCAGGGTTCTGGGAACAAAAAGAGTTTGTAGACTAATGATAAACAGGAAGTGAATATTATTAATAATGATGATGTAACAGATACATAAAAATCTCCCTGCCTTGTCTATGGATCACTTACAAAAACTCATCACATATCAAAATACCAAGTAAATTCTAGTAAATTCCTAAGATTAAAACAATATATCTAAATATAAATCTAAATAATATATCTAAATATATCTAAATAAAGTATATATCTAAATATATCTGACAACTATGTAATAAAGCAACTAAAACACCTAAGAGGGTCAAAACAAACAAAAGATCCAGCCACTTGGAATACATATATTTTTAATATTCTTCTATATGAAATGGGCCAAAAAGTGATTTGAAAGTACAAAATTAAGTATTAATTATATAAATATACCACAATAATATAATATATTATTAATAAATATTAGTATTAAAATATTTACAGATAAATTTAAATAATAGAAGTAATAGATATTTTTAAACTCTATGGGCTATATCAAAAGCTATGCTAGGAAACATTACAAATGTAATATTTCTATTGTTAAACAAAGATTTTACTAATACAAATAGCAGTGAACATGTTTGAATTTTTAAAGTCTTTGTTCAATTATTTCAATTATTAGGGTACCTAGAAATGCAATTTCTGGATCGAAGGACATAAAGGTTTATTTTTTCTTTTCATGTGTTTGACAGATAGTGCCACACTTTTCTCCAGAAAGTTTTATCAACTTATGTTCCCATTAATATATGAGATAGTCAGTTTCTCCACGACCAAGTAAACACTCAATAATTCTTGGTACAATTAAAACAAAATACATTTTCAAGTTGAAATGAAATGTGATTTTTCCCCCTAGCTTTTTTTTTTTTTCCCCTTGGGGTTGGGGGCAGTGGAAGTAGGAGGAGGTATGGAGATGAGATTCTATATTATTAAAATTATTAAAATTTAAATTACTAAAATTATTATTACAAATGATTTATAAATTTTCTCATAGCTATCTCTTGTCCCAGAGAATCCAGAGTTCTTTGAATAACTCCCCAATATAACCAGCTGGCCTGTAGTCATCATATTTGAAAGTACCCAAGTCCCACACAAATGGATGGAATGATTTAAAAGAATTCCAAGAAGAGAATTTTTTGTAAGAATTTATGAGTTTGAGATGACTGATATCCCAAAGCAATAATATCCAGGCAACCAAGATCACTCTTTGGTTACAATAAATTAAAAAACCTTCACTAGGAGTTTCTATGAGTCACAGGAAAAGTTTAAGCAATATTTAATTATACAAATAATGTACTGCATTTTTCTACTTCAAAACCATGTAGTGGGTTATCAATAAGAATCGCTTAAGACAATGAGAAAAATTCTCCTGAATTTCACTTGAAGCATTTTTGTTTTAACAGAGAGTGATAACTGCCTTATTAGGCTATTTTATTTTATTCTATTTATTGTAATGAATTCATTGTAGGGCCACAAGGAACAAGCCTTTCAGGACTCAAATATCCTCCCCACTAAACCTAGATGGGTAACAGGAACTCTACACAGAGCTACTCCCTAGGAAAAAAGATCGCAAGTTTTTCTTCTTTTTTTTTCTCTTTTCCCTCATCTCTTTCTTTCTTCTTCCCTCTCTCTCCAACTCCCTCTTTCCCTTCCAGTCTTTCACTGGGATAATTTCCATGGATACAGCAAAGGAATAAAGTAGTATTTTTTGGAGATAGTTGTGTATGTACTGAATTTTGGTAAATAGGGTCTAAATTCAAATTATTTAAAAGCTCTGCTAGAGCAACACAACTGATGAATTATTGAACTCTACATCGGAAACTAACAATGTACTATATGTTGGCTAATTGAATTAAAATAAAAAAAGAAGTTAGTTGAAAAAAAATTCACTAGACCAGAGGGCACATATTGCATGGAGCACTGGGTGGGGTGCATAAACAATGAATTTTGGAATACTGAAAAAAAATTATTTTTTAATTATAAAACTTAAAAAAAAAGCTCTCCTGGAGTTTTTATATAATAAGGCATTTTTCAAAATAAAAACAGTAGCTTCAGAGATTTTAGATTTTTCTGTAGTGTGTTTTCCCAAAGATGGTCACTTCTGTACTTACAGCTTTTCCCTATCTGAGAACAGATCGAGACCCATTATCAATGACTGTCTTCTATTTGAGGTACAGAGTAACTACAAAAACCAAATGTCTTTTCTTCAAGGACTTTTAAAAGTAAGATTTAATAAACACTTTAAAAGAAAAAGATAAAATGTCCAAACTGTTAATGTTTATTTCTTATTTTAAAAATTAAACATCATGCTTAAAATAGTTTACTACCTGGCTATATTAAGGGGGAATGGCTAAACACTGTCTTTTGCAATTAAGTATAAAAGCCAGAATAGTGGTGGTAATAATTAATGAATTATTAAATAAAAAATCCCATAGTTTATCAATATAGTGCATGAGGCAGATAAATTCAAAAGTAACTTTTGTGAATCTGGTGATTTGATGATAAAGCGTTCCTTAGTGTTAGAAGGACTGAGTGAAACAACACTTTCCAAGTGTAGGAAGCACAATGAATGGAGAGGCAAAATTTTTATGCCACAGAAAATTCAACAGTTACCCAAGGCACCTGCAAATTCCAACTATTTTCTAACTATACATCAGTCATTAAATAAAGATTTTCCAGAAGAGGTATTTAATGGATCAGAGAAGTGAGTAATGTTATTATTTGAAGATGCTAAATTATAAAATCTTATAATAGCAAATAAAGGAGAAAAGGCACATAATCTGTGTTGCTAAATGTGAACTGGCCAGCTAGGTAGAACAGACGAATAGTCACAGATAGTACTAGTCTTTTTGAAACAAAATCTACTGACTGAAGCTGTAAATGATGCTCAGTGGCAGTTTTATACATATCTGGGACACAGTAAAGGTCAAGACTGAAGCAGTAGGGTTAGAAGAACTTCTATAGCTAAAACTGGAAAAGTCACTTTTATTATAATTTGAACAGGAAGTTATTTGAGCAATGAAAACTATTAGCAACTGAAAAGCACCTGAAAAAGATTTGTTGGAGAATTGATAGGAGAAGTTCATACAGGTACATAATATCCTTTTTGCAATCCTATGTAAGTCAGAAAAAAAGACTGGTTTTATATACTCAGAAACTGCATTATTTAAATAAAACAGAAAAGTGTTCAGATCATCCAAAGGAAAGATTAATAATATTCACATATACTGGCTACAAGATCACACCTATTTTAGTTACCTTACTTGGGCAAATATTTACTGAAAGTTTATAATGTACACAGCACTGTGCTAGGTACCAAGGATGTGAAAGTAAAATAAGTCCATGCTCTCAAGGACCTTATTTAGTAAGTTAAACTAAGGAAACACAATGAGTTATAATCTATCACATACTAAAATACCTGAACTTAGATGTTGCCAGATGGAGAAGACTCAGCAAAGGGAAGAAAAGTGAACAACTGGTTTAGGGGAACTACAAGTTCAAGGGGGTTCTTTAAGCAGCATGTCTGTGTGTTTGTGTGTGTGTATGTGTACGTGTGTTATGAGTGTCCACACACATATGCTCGGAGGGAATAGTAGAAAAGAGGAGGATCGGGAATGGTGAGAGATGAAGATGAAAAGGCTATCTGAGGCAAAATTAAAAAATGTAAATTCATATCATGCTTAGAAATTAAGACTCTTGGGGAGAAAATGGAAAGTCAAGAAAAGCAGAAGGCTGGCAAGATCCAATTTGCCTTTGGGACCAGCCCTTTATGAAAAGGAGAGTTCTCAGCACACATCCAAACACCATAGGTTACAGTGATCACTAAATAGTTATAGTTTCGTCCAGAACTCTTATGTCTAAATGAGGAATGCAGTATCAGGGACTAAGTGTAATTGCATTAAACAGTCTGACAGGCATGATGTCATGAAGTGGCAGCACCCTTAAGAACCAAACTGAAGACAGCTCCTCAGCACTGATGTGAAAAAGGAACAGAGGGAAATCATCTATACCAAACAAGCAATGATCTGTTAATTCCACTAAATAAACTACAGCATTAAAAAGACAAAAATCTTGCCACAGAATACATTTATTTTCATATTCAGAATGACTAACTTGTTGAGATTAAACCAATACAGATAAATAAAAGCCAGACTATGTAACAACAATCTGCCCACCTACTGTGGGGAATGTGGGTGAAGGAAAAAGAATAGGGAAATATAATCCACAAAATATTCAGGGCAAAAATATTTTGGTTATTACAACAACCACAATTTGAGAACTATAAACATTAAATGTAAATTAGTGGTAAATCTTGCGGTGTTCTTAAATTTGATGATATTTTAAAACTCTTCTCTGCCAAGGTGTTTTATAAACAAGTTGGTGGACTGATCTCTAAGAAAACCCTTGTAATGTATCTTTTAAAAGAGAAGGATATCATTTTAAAAAGAACAAACTGAAATTATTTGAGAAAGAAAATATTGATTGATTCCATAAAAACCCAATTGAACAGTATAATCAGATGTGTTAGTCAAATACCCATTTATGTAAGACTAAACACAGCAGCCCAGCAAGGCCCTGCACACATGCATTACCACTGGTAGACACAAATGTTTAGTTTGCAGGGCTGGTGTGTATCTTTACCCTCAAAAATGGTTCTCTGTTTTACTAAAATTGAAACTCCTTGATGTGGGGAAGGTGGAAGTGAATGGCAATCATTGTTCCTATATTTTACTACCAAGTTCTGATTTAAAATATTCTAGCCCCGTAACAAAAGATACTTGTGGACATTAAATCAGAAATCTTGGTTTGGATCAGGGAAAGCATGATTATTATGAGGATTGTTTCAATGCTGTCACCATGTGTTTAGCTCCCTAGTAGTCTAGGGAAAGGTCAGTGAGAAGAAATCTTTTCAATTTCACCCAGGGACTAATAGTTAAAAATTCCAACTAGGTCTGACAAAATGGGAAGGATACTAAAATTTTTACCATAAAGACAGTAGTCATTTGGCTAATCTTGCTCTAAATTTTTTCTACAGCAAAGCATAAATCAAGAGATGAAACATTCTGTTAGAGAACAATTAAAACAACAACACAACCAAACTACCTCTAGTTTTACACCAGATACGTGGAGTGCTTTCATCAAAGCAGAAGTCTGGGGGCACCTGGGTGGCTCAGCTGGTTAAGCCACTGCCTTTGGCTCAGGTCATGGTCCCAGAGTTCTGGGATCGAGTCCTACATGGGGCTTCCTCTGCTCTGCGGGGAGCCTGCTTCTCCTTCTCCCTCAGCCTTTCCCCCTCCTTGTGCTCTCTCTTTCTCTGTCAAATAAATGGATAAAATCTTAAAAAAAAAGAAAAAAAAAAGCAGAAGTCTGTCTCTACCCTCAGTTGGAGCCCAAAGTTCACACCTGGTTAAGGAAAGCCTAGAAGAATCCCTGAAGAACTATCAGTCAAACATGATATATTAAGCCACAGAATGATAAGGACCTGGGTAAGTTAGGGAATGTTCTATTTTTATAAGATCTGTAACTTTTCATGTCATTAATGGGAAAATCTCTTCTCCAGAAGATACCTTTCTCAGGTTTAGACAAGCTTTTATGGCAATGAATATACAAATCTTTACCATTATGTAATCGGAAGATAGATCTAGCTGTGGCTACAGAACAATCTGACAGAGTCTATAAAGATGCAAATGGAAATCAGTTTCAGAGCGATGCATTATTCCTACCTTTGGGTTCTCCTGAAGTCATGTAATATTCTCTGTTCTGCTGTTTCTAGGCCAGAAAAACATGTACTAAATTACATGTTTAGTAATTCTGCTCTGTGTAGCTGAAATTACCAAAGGCTTTTTTTTTTTGGAGGTATTTCTATTAATATTTTTTTTTGGAGGTGTTTCTATTAATATTTTTTTGGAGGTATTTCTATTAATATTTCCTGAAGAATGATTTCATAGAGCATTTTTCAATTATTTGATCAAAAATTACCTTCAAAAGAATAAACAGACATACTAATGTGTTCTTCTGATGAGTCTCTTCAGAGTCTAGCCCTAACATACTAGCCCTAGCATACATTAAACATACATTTCATGTTTTAAAATGTACCCTAGTTCTGTTCTATTTTGTGCCCTCTTTGGCAAACCATAGTGACCCTAATTCTATGGCCCTGTCTGAGGCTAGCCATAATAATTTCTTGAAAAAGTAATGTGCTTTACCTCAGAATAAACTCAATTTTATTTATTTATTTATTATTTATTTATTTATTTTAAAGATTTTATTTATTTACTTGACAGAGAGAAATCACAAGTAGACGGAGAAGCAGGCATAGAGAGAGAGAGAGGGAAGCAGGCTCCCTGCTGAGCAGAGAGCCCGATGCGGGACTCGATCCCAGTACCCTGAGATCATGACCTGAGCCGAAGGCAGCGGCTTAACCCACTGAGCCACCCAGGCGCCCAATAAACTCAATTTTAAATAAAAGAGCAAGCAAAACAGAAAATACACGGTTCCATCACACAACCAATAATCCACCAAGAAGGTTCAAAATTCAAGACCAAATAACAGAGTGGTAATAACAACCATTTATTGAGCCTGTATTCCCCTTAACAAGGCACATTGTTATCTCTTGATCTGCCACTTATTATTATAGGACTGTGAAGGCAGAAGCCATATTCTGTCTTTTTTTATAGACATAACCTCACAGAGTAGGTAGTACGATGACTTACACAAGAGTCTCCAAGAATAAATGCCGAATGAGTTCAACAGTGGAAGGAAGGATGTATAAGTTGGTTGAACCCAAAGAAAAGGATTTCTACTCACTATACATGCTGTCTCTTAGGGAAAACTTAGAGATCTGAGGCAACTCCAGGCTGTCATGCATCACTCTATCCATCTTTCTGTCATAATGTATGATACTCTGCACTTACAGACCTTTGCAGCTGCCTGTCCAGCATTCGTACAGTCTTCCTAAAGCTCCAGGGAACCATGCCTTTGTGAGGGGCTGACTGCACCTTCAGCTTTAGGGATGGTAGCCCATGACTTAGGCCAAGCCAGTAAGAACACGTCATCCTACTAGCTACTGAGGGTGCTAGGGCTTTCAGAAGATCCTGTGATAGAAGCATTTTCAGAGTTAATCTTGGACAAAGGCATTCTCTCTATTATGAACTGGAGAATTAGTGCTCCTGTGAGGTCAGTCAACCAAAAGATTAGGCCAAAAAAACAGAAAAGGGCAGGAAAGAGTGAATTATAGGGAAATGGAGCTACAAATCCAGTGACATATTATAAACCTCAATAACAAACGTTGCTAGAAGCCAAATCCACCTCTGGTTGTTTACCTGAACCATTTCCCTAACTGCTTAATTCATTTGAAATGGGCTTTTTGTTCATCAGAATCATGCGAAAATGTTAACTGTTTTAAACTTCTTAGATCATTAATACCGCTCTGAATGTAGTCTGTGCCACGCTGTATGGTTATATTCTCCTACTCCTCAATTATATAATATGAACCTACTTAATTTGCTCACAAAGCATATCCTGGCAGCACCATGTATAGACTAATACTTCTGATGGGGGAAAAAACATGAAAAGGTGAACTGTGGAATCTTAACTGGAGATTAAAAGAAACAACATAAATGATAAATATGTAAAGTCAAAACAGCATACATTTACACATACAATTCACTTATAATCTCATCACCTGATGAGAGCCAGTGTTAAGTTAGCCTGTGGGTATATATCCTTCCAGTCTTAATTTATGTGTGTGAGGGAATATACACATTTCCTTATCATTGGATAGTAGTATTCTCTTGTCCCATTTCCACTGTTATAAACAGTGGATGAATAGCCTTGTATATAAGAATATGCATATGATCAAAATTTCAGATTATATCTTAAAGAGAAATTACAAACTGTGGGTTTACTGGGTTGAAGTAGATAAATGCCTCTAATGATATTTTTAAATAGTTTCTGATTTCTCTCAAACTTCTTTTCCACCAGCAGTTAATGTGTACCCAATTCCATCTTACTCCTGACCATTTTTATAAGCAAAAATGGCATTGGTTCATTACAAGTTAGCAGATATTTTGCATGCTTACTAGTTATTTTTATTTCTCTTCCTATGATTAATCTATTATTATCTTTTGCCAATTGTTCTACTGGAATGTTTTCTTATTGACTATAAGATCTACATAAATAAACGATATTAACATTTTATCACTTTTTTACATTAATTTGTTTTTCAATTTTGTCTTTTTCTGACATCTACAAGTTATATAATTTTTATCATCAAATTTAACAGTCATTTCCTTTGTGGTTTGTCTCCAAACTGAGCTTTCTTTACAGAAAACTTTTTTTTTTAACCTTTTATTTTTTATAAACATGTATTTTTATCCCCAGGAGTACAGGTCTGCGAATCGCCAGGTTTACACACTTCACAGCACTCACCAAAGCACATACCCTCCCCAATGTCCATAACCCCACCCCCCCTTCTGCCCCCCACCCCCCCCCCCCCCCCAGCACCCCTCCGTTTGTTTTGTGAGATTAAGAGTCACTTATGGTTTGTCTCCTTCCCAATCCCATCTTGTTTCATTGATTCTTCTCCTACCCACTTAAGCCCCCATGTTGCATCACCACTTCCTCCTATCAGGGAGATCATATGATAGTTGTCTTTCTCTGCTTGACTTATTTCGCTAAGCATGATACGCTCTAGTTCCATCCATGTTGTCGCAAATGGCAAGATTTCATTTCTTTTGATGGCTGCATAGTATTCCATTGTGTATATATACCACATCTTCTTGATCCATTCATCTGTTGATGGACATCTAGGTTCTTTCATAGTTTGGCTATTGTGGACATTGCTGCTATAAACATTCGGGTGCACGTGCCCCTTTGGATCACTACGTTTGTATCTTTAGGGTAAATACCCAGTAGTGCAATTGCTGGGTCATAGGGCAGTTCTATTTTCAACATTTTGAGGAACCTCCATGCTGTTTTCCAGAGTGGCTGCACCAGCTTGCATTCCCACCAACAGTGTAGGAGGGTTCCCCTTTCTCCGCATCCTCGCCAGCATCTGTCATTTCCTGACTTGTTGATTTTAGCCATTCTGACTGGTGTGAGGTGATATCTCATTGTGGTTTTGATTTGTATTTCCCTGATGCCGAGTGATATGGAGCACTTTTTCATGTGTCTGTTGGCCATCTGGATGTCTTCTTTGCAGAAATGTCTGTTCATGTCCTCTGCCCATTTCTTGATTGGATTATTTGTTCTTTGGGTGTTGAGTTTGCTAAGTTCTTTATAGATTCTGGACACTAGTCCTTTATCTGATATGTCGTTTGCAAATATCTTCTCCCATTCTGTCAGTTGTCTTTTGATTTTGTTAACTGTTTCCTTTGCTGTGCAAAAGCTTTGGATCTTGATGAAATCCCAATAGTTCATTTTTGCCCTTGCTTCCCTTGCCTTTGGCGATGTTCCTAGGAAGATGTTGCTGCGGCTGAGGTTGAAGGGGTTGCTGCCTGTGTTCTCCTCAAGGATTTTGATGGATTCCTTTCTCACACCGAGGTCCTTCATCCATTTTGAGTCTATTTTCGTGTGTGGTGTAAGGAAATGGTCCAATTTCATTTTTCTGCATGTGGCTGTCCAATTTTCCCAACACCATTTATTGAAGAAGCTGTCTTTTTTCCATTGGACATTATTTCCTGCTTTGTCGAAGATTAGTTGACCATAGAATTGAGCGTCTATTTCAGGGCTCTCTATTCTGTTCCATTGATCTATGTGTCTGTTTTTGTGCCAGTACCATGCTGTCTTGATGATGACAGATTTGTAATAGAGCTTGAAGTCCGGAATTGTGATGCCACCAACTTTGGCTTTCTTTTTCAATATCCCTTTGGCTATTCGAGGTCTTTTCTGGTTCCATATAAAGTTGAGAATTATTTGTTCCATTTCTTTGAAAAAGAAGGATGGTACTTTGATAGGAATTGCATTAAATGTGTAGATTGCTTTAGGTAGCATAGACATTTTCACAATATTTATTCTTCCAATCCAGGAGCATGGAACAGTTTTCCATTTCTTTGTGCCTTCCTCAATTTCTTTCATGAGTACTTTATAGTTTTCTGAGTATAGATCCTGTGCCTCTTTGGTTAGGTTTATTCCTAGGTATCTTATGGTTTGGGGTGCAATTGTAAATGGGATTGACTCCTTAATTTCTCTTTCTTCTGTCTTGTTGTTGGTGTAGAGAAATGCAACTGATTTCTGTGCATTGATTTTATATCCTGACACTTTACTGAATTCCTGTACAAGTTCTAGCAGTTTTGGAGTGGAGTCTTTTGGGTTTTCCACAAACAGTATCATATCATCTGCGGAGAGTGATAATTTGACTTCTTCTTTGCCGATTTGTATGCCTTTAATTTCCTTTTTTTGTCTGATTGCTGAGGCTAGGACTTCTAGTACTATGTTGAATAGCAGTGGTGATAATGGACATCCCTGCCACGTTCCTGACCTTAGCGGAAAAGCTTTTAGTTTTTCTCCACTGAGAATGATATTTGCGGTGGGTTTTTCATAGATGGCTTTGATGATATTGAGGTATGGGCCCTCTATCCCTACACTTTGAAGAGTTTTGATCAGGAAGGGATGCTGTACTTTGTCAAATGCTTTTTCAGCATCTACTGAGAGTATCATATGGCTCTTGATCTTTCATTGATGTGTTGTATCACATTGACTGATTTGCAGATGTTGAACCAACCTTGCAGCCCTGGAATAAATCCCACTTGGTCGTGGTGAATAATCCTTTAATGTACTGTTGAATCCTATTGGCTAGTATTTTGGTGAGAATTTTCGCATCTGTGTTCATCAAGGATATTGGTCTATAGCTCTCTTTTTTGGTGGGATCCTTGTCTGGTTTTGGGATCAAGGTGATGCTGGCCTCATAAAATGAGTTTGGAAGTTTTCCTTCCATTTCTATTTTTTGGAACAGTTTCAGGAGAATAGGAATTAGTTCTTCTTTAAATGTTTGGTAGAATTCCCCCGGGAAGCCATCTGGCCCTGGGCTTTTGTTTGTTTGGAGATTTTTAATGACTGTTTCAATCTCCTTACTGGTTATGGGTCTGTTCAGGCTTTCTACTTCTTCCTGGTTCAGTTTTGGTAGTTTATATGTTTCTAGGAATGCATCCACTTCTTTCAGATTGTCAAATTTGTTGGCATAGCGTTGCTCATGGTATGTTCTTATAATAGTTTGTATTTCTTTGGTGTTAGTTGTGATCTCTCCTCTTTCATTCATGATTTTATTTATTTGGGTCCTTTCTCTTTTCTTTTTGATAAGTCTGGCCAGGGGCTTATCAATTTTATTAATTCTTTCAAAGAACCAGCTCCTAGTTTCGTTGATTTGCTCTATTGACTTTTTGGTTTCTATTTCATTGATTTCTGCTCTGATCTTTATGATTTCTCTTCTCCTGCTGGGCTTAGGGTTTCTTTCTTGTTCTTTCTCCAGCTCCTTTAGGTGTAGGGTTAGGTTGTGTACCTGAGACCTTTCTTGTTTCTTGAGGAAGGCTTGTACCGCTATATATTTTCCTCTCAGGACTGCCTTTGTTGAGTCCCACAGAGTTTGAACCGTTGTATTTTCATTATCATTTGTTTCCATGATTTTTTTCAATTCTTCTTTAATTTACCGGTTGACCCATTCATTCTTTAGAAGGATGCTGTTTAGTCTCCATGTATTTGGGTTCTTTCCAAACTTCCTTTTGTGGTTGAGTTCTAGCTTCAGAGCATTGCGGTCTGAAAATATGCAGGGAATGATCCCAATCTTTTGATACCAGTTGAGTCCTGATTTAGGACCGAGGATGTGATCTATTCTGGAGAATGTTCCATGTGCACTAGAGAAGAATGTGTATTCTGTTGCTTTGGGATGAAATGTTCTGAATATATCTGTGATGTCCATCTGGTCCAGTGTGTCGTTTAGGCCTTTATTTCCTTGCTGATCTTTTGCTTGGATGATCTGTCCGTTTCAGTGAGGGGAGTGTTAAAGTCCCCTACTATTATTGTATTATTGTTGATGTGTTTCTTTGATTTTGTTATTATAGTTTTGTTTATATAGTTGGCTGCTCCCACGTTGGGGGCATAGATATTTAAGATTGTTAGATCATCTTGTTGAACAGACACTTTGAGTATGATATAGTGTCCTTCCTCATCGCTTATTATAGTCTTTGGCTTAAAATCTAATTGATCTGATATAAGGATTGCCACTCCTGCTTTCTTCTGATGTCCATTAGCATGGTAAATTCTTTTCCACCCCCTCACTTTAAATCTGGAGGTGTCTTCGGGCTTAAAATGAGTTTCTTGGAGGCAACATATAGATGGGTTTTGTTTTTTTATCCATTCTGATACCCTGTGTCTTTTGATTGGGGCATTTAGCCCATTAACATTCAGGGTAACTATTGAGAGATATCAATTTAGTGCCATTGTATTGCCTGTAAGGTGACTGTTACTGTATATTGTCTCTATTCCTTACTGATCTACCACTTGTAGGCTCTCTCTTTGCTTAGAGGACCCCTTTCAATATTTCCTGTAGAGCTGGTTTGGTGTTTGCAAATTCTTTCAGTTTTTGTTTGCCCTGTAAGCTATTAATTTCTCCTTCTATTTTCAATGATAGCCTAGCTGGATATAGTATTCTTGGCTGCATGTTTTTCTTGTTTAGTGCTCTGAAAATATCATGCCAGCTCTTTCTGGCCTGCCAGGTCTCTGTGGATAAGTCAGCTGCCAATCTAATATTTTTACCATTGTATGTTACAGACTTTTTTCCCGAGCTGCTTTCAGGATTTTCTCTTTGTCACTAAGACTTGTAAATTTTACTATTAGGTGACGGGGTGTGGGCCTATTCTTATTGATTTTGAGGGGCGTTCTCTGAACCTCCTGAATTTTGATGCTCGTTCCCTTTGCCATATTGGGGAAATTCTCCCCAATAATTCTTTCCAGTATACCTTCTGCTCCCCTCTCTCTTTCTTCTTCTTCTGGAATCCCAATTATTCTAATGTTGTTTCGTCTTATGGTGTCACTTCTCTCGAATTCTCCCCTTGTGGTCCAGTAGCTGTTTGTCCCTCTTTTGCTCAGCTTCTTTCTTTATTCTCTGTCATTTGGTCTTCTATATCACTAATTCTTTCTTCTGCCTCATTTATCCTAGCAGTGAGAGCCTCCATTTTTGATTGCACCTCATGAATAGCTTGTTTGATTTCAACTTGGTTAGATTTTAGTTCTTTTATTTCTCCAGAAAGTGCTTTTATATCTCCCGAGAGGGTTTCTCTAATATCTTCCATACCTTTTTCGAGCCCGGCTAGAACCTTGAGAATTGTCATTCTGAACTCTAGATCTGACATATTACCAATGTCTGTATTGATTAGGTTCCTAGCCTTCGGTACTGCCTCTTGTTCTTTTTTTTGTCGTGAATTTTTCCGCCTTGTCATTTTGTCCAGATAAGAGTATGTGAAGGAGCAAGTAAAATACTAAAAGGGTGGCAACAACCCCAGGAAAATATGCTTTAACCAAATCAGAAGAGATCCCAAATCGTGAGGGGGGAGAAAGGGGATAAAAAGAGGTTCAAAAAGAAAGAAAGAAAAAAAAAAAAAGAAAAGAATTAAAAAAAGAAAACGAATAAAGAAAAAAATAAAAAGGAAAAAATACATATATATTAGATAAACTAGTTAAAAAACATTAAAAAAGAAAAGGGTAAACGTTAAAAAAATTTTAGCAGAAGAAGAATAAAAAATGAAAAAGAAAAAAATTAAATTAACTGTAAGACTAAAAAAATCACAGGGGAAAAAGAAAAAAAAACAAAAAACCACAGGGAGAAAGCCATGAGTTCCATGCTTTGCTTTCTCCTCCTCTGGAATTCTGCTGCTCTCCTTGGTATTGAAACCGCACTCCTTGGTAGGTGAACTTGGTCTTGGCTGGATTTCTTGTTGATCTTCTGGGGGAGGGGCCTGGTGTAGTGAATCTCAAGTGTCTTTGCCCCAGGCGGAATTGTACTGCCCTTACCAGGGGCAGGGCTGAGTAATCCGATCAGGTTTGCTTTCAGAAGCTTTTGTTCCCTGAGCGCTTTCCGTAGAGTTCCGGAAGATGGGAATACAAATGGCAGCCTCCTGGTCTCCAGCCCGGAGGAGCCGAGAGCCCGGGGCCCCACTTCTCAGTGCGCCCTCAGAGAACAGCGCCCAGTTACTCCCGTCTGCCTGACCTCCGGCTGCGCTCCGAGCTCACCGAGCCTGCGACCGGTTCAAGGTAACCCCGAGCTGTGATCTTACTGTCGGCTCTGTCTCTGTAGCCGGCTTTCCCGTTCCAATACCCGCAAGCTCTGCGACACTCAGACACCCCCGAACCTTCTGTGACCCTGCGGGACCTGAGGCCACGCTGACCCCGCGTGGGCTTCTCCCTGGTTTAGCCTCTGGAGCGATGTCCCTCAGCGGAACAGACTTTTAAAAGTCCTGATTTTGTGCTCCGTTGCTCTGCCGCTTGCCGGGAGCTGGCCCCTCCCCCCGGGGTCTATCTTCCCGTTGCTTTGGATTCACTTCTCTGCCGGTCCTACCTTTCAGAAAGTGGTTGTTTTTCTGTTTCCAGAATTGCTGTTCTTCTTCTCTTCGATCTGCCGATGGATTTGCAGGTGTTTGCAATCTTTAGATAAGCTATCTAGCTGATCTCCTGCTAGCTGATGTAGTCTCAGCCTGCTACTTCTCCACCATCTTGACTCCTCCCCCCTTCTTTCCAGAAAACTTTAATAGATTCTATTTCCATTGCTGAAAAATTCACAATATATATTTGCATACAAAAACCTCTGGAAGGTCTTAAAAGGAATCTCTTCAATTTCTTAGTGTAGGATTTCACAAACTAGTTTGAAAATAGACCACTTCCCCATCCCCATTCCCAACAGCGCACCTGTTAACATCTTGAGGAGCAGTTCTTTAAAAGCTTGTTTAGAAAACAAAAGGCTGGAAAATCCTTCCACATCCCCAAATGGATATTTACCAGTCTTTATTTCTATTTTTTTAAAATGGCTTTACTTTTCAAACCTATTGTTTCAACCCACCTGAATTTATTCTCATGTAAGTATAAGGTTAGGAATTAACTATTTTTTTTCCCCAAATGTTATCCAACTGTTTGGTGTCTTTCTCCCATTAATTTCTAAAGTTACCTTTATCATCACTAAATTATGCTCTCTACATTTATGTCACGTATTCTATTTGTTGGTATGCTTATTGGGTTTTACACCAGTACCACACTATTTTGATGACAGTAGTTTTATGAAATGTTATATCTGGTAGGATAAACTGAACTCTGCCCTCTACTCTTTTTTTTTTCTTTGACATTTTATTTATTTATTTTAGAGAGAGAGAGAGAAAGGGAGAAGCAGGCTTCCCACTGAGCAGGGAGCCCGTGTGGGACTTGATCCCAGGACTCTGAGATCTTGACCTGAGCCAAAGGCAGATGCTTAACCGACTGAGCCACCCAGGCGCCCCAGCCCTCTACACTTCTTTAATGAAAATTTCTTTGCTTATCTTTTTTTTTTATCACTTAAAATAACCCTTAATATCATTTGAGAGTTTTAAAAAAAATTCTGCTCAGAGTTTTGTTGAGGTTACATTAAGCTAATAAACTAATTTGGGTACAATGTATATATTTATAATATTCCATGTTTGTATCTAGGAACACAGTATTTCTTCACTTACGCACTCCTCATATTTCAATACTTTATTAAATATTACTTTCATATTCTCTTACATTTCTTGTTAATATGAAGTTCCCCTCCAAATAAACTTCATCCTTGTGTTATTTTGATTGAGATTGTCTTTCTCATTTTTATCAACTCTTATTGAAGTATGGGGGAAACTACTGATTTTTAAAGTATCTATATGATTTAATGAAGGCAGTAACTGGTTCTAATAGCTTTTGTATTGATTCTCAAGGATGAATAATAAAAATTATATTATCTATACATAATGATAAATTTTGTCTCTTACCAATAGCTATGCCTTTTATTGCACTGGCTAATGTTTTCTGAACTCTGGCAAGTGAAAATGATAGTATGGGCATTTTAGAATTTAATGGAACTCTGTTTATATTTTTCAAACTATAATGATGTCTATTCAGTGGAGTGAGGTAGTCTTTATATTGATATGGAGGTACTTTTTTATTTCTAGTTCATTGAGAATTTCTAAAAAGAATAGGAAGTTAATTTTGTCCAATGTCTTTTTAAAACTTAATTTTAAGATTTTATTTATTTATTTGATAGAGACAGAAAAACAGAGCACAAGTAGGTGGAGGGGCAGAGGGAGAGGGAGAAGCAGAGGAAGGCTCCCCACTGAGCAGGGAGCCTGATGTGTGGCTTGATCCCAGGACTCTGAGATCATGATTTGAGCCAAAGGCAAACACTTAACTGACTGAGCCACCCACGTGCTCCTGTCTAATACCTCCTAAAGTATATGGTTGCTTTCCTCTGACTTAGTTATTGGGTATATAACATTAATGTATTTTCCAATATTAAGCATGCTTAAATTCACGAAAAAAATCTTATTCGGTCATGGCACATTTCTTATTATAGATACTGCTAATCAAAATTGCTAATATTATATAAGATTCCTGCATCCATTTCCTTCATTTCTTTCTTCCTTTCTTTGAAGATTTTATTTATTTATTTGACAGAGAAAGAGAGACAGTGAGAAAGGGAACACAAGCAGGGAGAGTGGTAGAGGGAGAAATAGGCTTCCTGCTGAGCAGGGAGCCCAACATGGGGCTCGATCCCAGGATCCTGGGACTTAATGACTGGACTTAACGACTGAACTTAACATCTGAGTCACTAAGGCACCCCTGCATCCATTTTCATAAATGAGATTATATTATGATACTTTGTAAAACGTAAGGAGTTTTCCTTACTTTCTTTACCCTGACATAGCTTATAAAGCAATGGTAATGAACTGTTTTATGAATGTTTGAAAGAGCTTTTCCATAAGCCATTTTGGATTCATAGACTTTTGAGGACATAATTCTTTAAAAACATTGAGCATGTCTTCCAAGTTTACTGATCTATCCAAGTTTTCTACGATCTGTTGAGTAAAACTAATCATTTATGTTTTCTTAGGAAGATACTCATTCCATCAGGCTTTTCAAATATGTTAGTAACAGAATTATATGTGAATTGATTTCTCCAGTCTATGGCTAGATCCCCATGCCTTGCTAATTTTAGCAGCTATCTTTTCATTTTACTTATTGAGACTTATTACAGATTCATTCCACCATTTTGTTCTTATTTTTGCAAAGGGTTCTTAGATTGTAATTATTTGTTTTCTAAGTTTATGTGTTTATTTTTGTATTTTCATTTTTCCTGTTTTCTCTTTTTGATGTAAAACTTTTTTCTTTTTATTATATGTACTGCTGAAGTGAGTACTTTTTTTTTTTTTTTTTTTTAAGAAAGAGAGAGAGAATGCGTTCAGGAGTGGTGGGGTAAGGGCCAAGGGAAAGGGAGAGAGAAAATTTTAAGCAGACTCTACACTCAGCATGGAGCCCCACGCAGGGCTCAATCTCATGACCCTGAGATCATGATCTGAGCTGAAATCAAGAGTTGGACATGTAACTGACTGAGCCACCCACAAGCCCCTTAATGTAAAATTTCTAATTTTAGTTGAATCATTTATTTTCATTTTTCCTAATTTAACAAAGGCTTAAAAGCTAAAAAGTTGCCTATGTTTTAAGTAAAGTTTTGTCCGAATTTTGTAATTTTTACGTGGACTATTCTTAGTGTTCTTATTACCCAAAGAGTCAATGGTAGTAATTTTTAATCTGTTGTGGGTCCATTAGCTGCTCCTATTAGTTGTTGGTTTCTTCTTTTTATATTTTCAGTCAATTAGGGTTTTTTATGTTTAACTTTTCTTACTACTTGTAGGTTTTCTTTTTTTGCTCTGGGAAGGTAATGGGCTCTATCGATTTGTACGTTTTTGAAATCTGTTGACCTTGAGAGACAGAAAGACTCCAGTGATGTTTTATAATGATTTTTGATGGAAAAAAAATAATGAAACCCCTTCTTTACCAATGATATGCAGATCCAGTAAGTCAGAGAAGTTCTTCTGACTGAGGGAAGTGTGGGCAGAGAAGGGAGGCTAGAGACTCAACAAACTTTTCCTCACTTTCCCTAAAGAGCACTGTGGAATCCTTAGAGTTAGCTGAATAAGATTTTAAAACTGCTGCTTGTTTAAAAATGTTTATATACATCTATAGATAAACTTAAATTTTTATTATTAAAATTTTTTCCCCAAGTCAATCTGCTAAGGACTGAGAATAGTGTGTCTCAGGCTCAACAAATGCATTTTTCTGACATCTCCCCCATTACTGGAAGCTTTTAGTTTGTGTATTTCACCTCTCTGGAATTTGATGATTAACATTTTGTACTTACTCTCTTCACCACAGGCAGCATCACTTAGTAACACAAAATTACTGACATTGTTGTCTTTTAAAGCCTTTCCTCTTTAATATTCTTTTTTTCTGAAGTAGTAATTGCTATTATTAGGATCTGAGTTTGTCGGATATACCTCTGATTGTTCTTTTACTTTTATATGAAAAAAATTGACTATCACTATATTTCTATTCTTACAGAATATACATACATAGGCATAATAGTATGCATGTAAAGATATATGCATTTCTATATATACCATCTGTATGTACATACATAAACTATATCTTTCCAGTACATAAACTCTGCATCTTAATCTCATGTACACTTAAATTTTAAAATTTTCTCTGGGCCTCATTTTTAAACTCAATGTTTGTATTTTTTTTTCATATTTGTAAACATTTATCTTACTAGGGTTAGCCTTTTTTCTTTTATCTTTTTTTTTTTTAAGATTTTATTTATTTATTTGACAGAGAGAGATCACAAGTAGGCAGAGAGGCAGGCAGAGAGAGAGAGGAGGAAGCAGGCTCCCTGCTGAGCAGAGAGCCTGATAAGGGACTCAATCCCAGGACCCTGGGACCATGACCTGAGCCGAAGGCAGAGGCTTTAACCCACTGAGCCACCCAGGTGCCCCCTTTTATGATGAATCTTATCTAAGATATTTTTGAAAACTTAGTCTTAGAGGCATTTTATTTTACTATTATAATTAAAAAATAATAATAATAGAGAAGGGGAATGGTAGAAAGAACAGACTTCAAAATGAGAAGATGGAGAACGTCTACAGCAATCCATGTCTCTGGCTTCTTCAGTGAATTTTCCAGTATACTTAGCTCCACAAACAATAACACTGAGTTTCAACTTCCCTAGGGATCATAACCTCATTATGCTTGGCGCACAACTGAATGTGAACCTGATTTCTCCAATCATTCAGCTTTTATGAGAAATTTTGTGTTTTAAATCTATGGCCAATCACTTTAAGTTAAATTCAGATGGCCACCTGGAATGTTATTCAATTGTAAGCCAATTACAAACATTTTTAAGAGACCTTAAACTTTATGTATTCTACTCTGCTTTATTTCTAGATTACAGTAACAGGCCTTTGAGGTTTTAGTACCCTATTTTATTTAAAGGCTTGTCTCTCTGGTAGGCTCTAATTTTGCTTTCTTGTTTACTTTTAAACAAGAAATTTTAATCCTCAGGTTGAGGATTAGTCAGAAGGTAGAGTTCACCCAACTTTTTACACATTTATTCTTTACATCCCCCTCATAAACCTAGTAGTTTATTAGACTAGGTATTTTCCTTGATTGATGATAAACTTGAGCTTCTCAGGTTCCTTCACAGTAGAGCTCTGAGTGACCATAGTCACTCTGTTAAGAAAACCCAAAGATGGGGCAACTGGGTGGCTCAGTATGGTAAGTGTCTGACTTTGGCTCAGGTCATAACCTCAGGGTCCTGGGATCAAGCCCCACTTTGGGCTCTGTGCTCAGTGATGAGTCTGCTTCTCCCTCTCCCTCTGCTTCTGCCCCTGCTCATGCTCTCTCTTAAGTAAACAAATAAAATCTTTTAAAAAACAGAAAAACCAAAGCTATTTGCAGTTTTTGTGCCACCCTCTTGGCCTTTGGTCGACACAGTCACATTTAATTGATTGATGCTCAAAAAATTAGAATGTAAGAAACAGGATTAACAGTAAAACACACCTGTGTCATTCTGGCATGGGGGTTAAGTGGAGGAACACAAGAGAAGTTGTGAGCATTCAAATGTTTTTTATTATGTTTACCAAATCTGCTCTTCCCTAACCCTCAAAGGTAATTTTGAACATTATTCTAATCTTTATTTGATAATTTGTAAGTATCTTCAGAGGCAATGGATCATAGATCTCTACAATACATATATACCCGTGTTAAAAATTTGGTGCTGGAGGAAAACTAAAATAGGGCAAGAGTTAGTTAGCTAACTGTCATGATGAAGGATAGGCAAGTAGAAATGGAAGTAAAAATCTAGACTTTTTATATCTCAAGTCATATAATCTTTAATAATGATGAAGCAAATTATGACCTCAAAAAAAAAAAAAAAAAAAGCCAGGAACACACAGAAATCACCTAAAAACAACAGGAAAGAACTCATTTTTTCTTGTATGCTTGCTCAACGTTTTGAGAAAAAGCTAGGATCCCAAGTGGGTTTTTATGTCTATAAAATTTTTTTCTCTTCTAAATCACATTTAAGAAAAAAAGGAAGAAAGCAAAACAATAATAAGCTTTGTTGGTAGGCCTATACCATTTTCATACATTCTTGGGAAGGAGGTAGCAAACAAAATTTCTGCAACAGTAAGTGATGCTTAGAGAAAAATGAAATCACGGAGTGATGCCAGGACTGATTACCCCCCTGCACTTGAAAAGCAGAGATTGCAGTCTGCAAGTCCAAAGTGGTTTCATATGGACTGCTGCCGTTGTGGTTTACGCTTGAAACTATAACCTGTCAAATTAGAAGCAGGCAAGGCCGATGCTCTTAACAGTCCCACTTTCTACTGTCTACAGTTACGTCTAAGTTCAGCACTTTTTATTCAGTTAAACTCTGTTATTTGGATGAGTAGAATCTCAAAACTGCTCTCTGTTCTCTTGCTTGGAGAAGATTTTAGTTATGATATAAAGCTTAAAGACCTGCCAATCTGATTTTTATTACATAGATGAAGCTTACTGCGTTGTAACCATTTTCACCAACTATTGCTATTTTATTATCCTGGTGACCACTGTGTAATATATAACTGCAGGGAGGAGGTATATAAACTGCATCAGTTCCCATGCTTTTCCTCTCCTGCCTTTCCGGATATTTTATTGACTTTAACTTGTACCTTCCTGACTCATCATTTTTCCAAGCCTATGGTAGCCTGTTATTATTAGCTTAGTGCTACAGCATGCTCCATTTCTTCTCTTCTTCCTGATTGTGGAATGCCCTTCCAGGCAGCGGGCTTGGTTGACAGAGATTTTACCATTAACATTGAAAAGCTACTTGTTCTATTTCATTAATGTTTCACATATAGTCCTTCCTCCATGAATCTTTCTTAATGCCCATTAGTTTAATATAAAAATGTTTTTTTAAAAAAGCATAAATAATATTTGCTCTCTGTATAATGCATCATAAGTGAAACCATGCCACTAAACGATCATATCCTGTTTAGGCCATAATGACATCAGAAATATATGTTTATCATCTGCTTTGGACAACTTAGCATGATTTTGGCCCACGGCGAAGTTCAACTAAAACCATTTGCAGTTGCCCCAAACCAAGATAACCACACATTTTTAAGGTAATTGATACCTAAAGAGACCATTGCCTTTAGATCACAGTTCATGATCTAACCATACTAATTCTTTAAAGAAGGTTGTTAAAGTTTACAAAGCATGCATGTCTATTGGACTTCCTCCAGAATTTAACATGAAATAATTATATTTTTAGCATGCATAGAGATTATTAGCATGGTCTTTTTGGAGTTCTGGAATTACCTCTCTTGCCCCATTTAAAGAGAAGGGGATAATGGAGATTTTTTTTTTTTTAAACTGTAGAAGTATTATAATAAGGACAATAAGAATAATGCTTTTTATTTTGGAAGGCACTCAAATAAAATCAGTCATTTTTATGTCTGAATAAGTATTTAAGGAAACAGTAATTTTATGAATAGATAGCCTAGGCAAACAGAAAGCACACAATTTTCACATGTATTGTGAAAACATGTCCAGGGAACCCAAACCCATGGCACTAACTTTGTGTTACGGGGCTGGAAAGCACGTACTTGCCCTGGATACTACCTCAGCTAGTTAGTCCATTCAGAGTCTGAAAGATAGCTCTTCATGCCACGTGCCAACACGAAAGTGGGGAAATTACCTTTGCCCACAAGATAAATGGATGATTTGGAACAAAAAATAAGTTTGGAATAAAATAGTATCAGTAGAAGTTAGGCCTAGCAGGAAGCTTAGGGAAATCTACTTGTATTTAGAGGAGGAAAGAGAGAAACAGACTCCCAAAGTCTTGGCTGAAGGCAGAAATGGACACCCGTACAGGGCGACTCCGGGCGCCTTCAGACATGCAAACCCTGTTCTGGGCAATTCAGATAACAATTAAAGAACATAATAGAACCACATAGCATAAGCACTGCAGTAGGTTTTCTATTACATAAGAAGGAGAAGAGTGTACCATACCTCCATTCTTTCTTGCTTAACTTCATCGATCTCATCATCTTCAAACATTGCCAGGAGTTCTCCTGTTTGGTCAATAGAGTTGAGAAAGTCTTGGGCGATCTTCTGTCTTTTGTTCGCATTATTGCTGCCACTCAGTTTGTCTTCATGAACATAAGGGAAGGAACAAAATGTGCTTAACAGGTTTACATCAACACTAATCACTACATGTATCAAATACTACATGTGAAATTCAGAATTGGGAGTTCTCTCAAAATAGTCTTTAAAGGGAGAATCTTTGCATCTGAAACAAAAGCACAAGCCACGCAGAATTAAATCATTTACTCATGTCATGAGTAAAGTTGAGACAATAAAACACCAAATTGTCAATCCACATAGTAACTGCAAAGGGACTGTTAAAATTCCTTAAAAAAAAAAAAAAAGAGTCCTCGCATATTTAGAAAAAGCATCCTGTATATATGGAGCACATCTTCTTTACCCATTCTTCTGTTGAAGGGCATCTCTGCTCTTAAGGAGGGCATGAATTGCATGGAGCACTGGGTGTTATACGCAAACAATGACTCTTGGAACACGACATCAAAAACTAATGACTTACTGTATGGTGACTAACGTAACATAATAAGAAACAAGAAAAAAGAAAAGAAAAAGAATCCTGCTATAGCAAGCCTAATTCAGAAAATAAATAAAAACACTTAAATAAAAAACATCAAGACTGAGATCTGAAATTAAAAGGAGAGAATATTATGTATTTTATTGTGGCAATGTATTTGAAGCATAAAAGGACAAGATCTTACACTTTTTCTCTTAAGAGGTAAAACTACCATACTTATCTAGAAGCAAAACATAACTTTAAAAAATTATTGCAAAAGATCAAGAAGGAGTATAATATTACAATAGTTTAATGCATTAATATCAGTGTGGGTTAGGGAGAAAGAAATAAATTATTATTTTTTTAAGTGATAAAATACATGTGCAGATACCAGGTAAAGAAAATCCAAATATCTTAGGGTGAAAGCATCCAATTTTTCACAATTAAGTATGATAGGAACTATGGGTTTTCCATAAATGGCTGTCCTGGTCTATTTACAGCACAGACAATAATAAATATTTAAATATATCACAGATGGGATGGCTTAAAACAAATACTTATTTCTCACAATTCTAGAGTCTGGAAAATTCAAGATTAGGTGCTGGCACACTTGGTATCTGATGAGAGCCTGCTTCCTGGTTTGCAGATGGACTGTCTTCTCCTATCCTCATATGGCAGAAAGCAAAAGCAAACTCTCCTGTGTCTCTTCTTTGAAGGGCACAAATCCCATTCATGAAGGCCCCTCCCTCATGACTTAATTGCTTTCCAAAGGCTCTACCTCAAAATACCATCACGTTGGGGACTGGGCTGCAAAATACCAATTCTGGGAGGATACAAACATTCCATTCATAGCAATGACCTTTACCAAGTTGAGAAAGTTCCCATCTCGGTTTTTTTAGCATTCCTCTCATTAAAGACTTTTGAATTTTTTTCAAATAATTTTTCTACATTTACTGAGATGATCATGTGATTTATGACCTTTATGATGTATTATACAAAGTATTTTCTAAATTTAAACCAATCTTCCATTTGTGGGATAAACCCCATTTGGTCATGGGGTTTACCCTAACCCTAACCCTAACCCTTTTTAGATGTTGCTGGATTTGGTTTACTGAATATTCTGTTAGGGATTTTCACATCTATATTAAAGAAGATGTTATAGCATCCTCCTGAATGGCAAAAGATATTTGTAAATTATATATCTGCTAAGAGCTTAATATCTAAAATATACGAAGAACTTACATAATTCAATAACAAAAACCCCCAAATAATCTGATCAAAAATAGCCAGAGGACTCGAATAGATATTTTTTAAAGAAGATATACAGATGGCCAATAGACATGTGAAATGATGCTCAACATCAAAAATCAGGAAAATGCAAAACAAAACCACATTGAGATACCACCTTACTCCTGTGAGAATGGCCAGATTAAAAAAAGGCGAGAAGTAACAAGTGTTGGTGAGACTGGTGAGATGTGGAGAAAAAAAGAAAAAAAAACAAAAACAAAAAAAAACCCTTGTGCATTGTTGGTAGGAATGGAAACTGGTGCAGCCAGTATGGAAGAAGGTATGGAGGTTTCTCAAAAAATTGAAAGTAGAATTATCATATGATCCAGTAATTCCACCACTGGGTATTTACCCAAAGAAAATAAAAACACTAATTCAAAATGATAAATGCAACTAGATGTTTTTTTACAGCATTATTTATAATAACCAAATTATGGAAACAACCAAAGTGTCCGTCAATAGATGAATGGATAAAGAAGATGGACACACACACACACACACATACACAAACACAATGGAATATTACTTAGCCACACACACACACACAAAACAAGATCTTGCCATTTGCAACAAAATGTATGGACCCAGAGTATATAATGCTAACTGAAGTACTTCAGAAAGAGAAAGGCACGTATCTCATGATTTCACTCATATGTAGAATTTAAGAAACAACCAAAGAAAAAAAAAGGACAAATGAAAAAACAGACTCTTAAATTCAGAGAACGAACAGATGGTTGCCAAAGGGGAGGTGAGGAAACTGGTGAAATACATAAAGGAGCATAAGAGAAACTTCCAGTTACAAAACAAGTAAGTCACAGAGATGGAAAGTACAGCATCAGGAATACAGAGAAGCAATGTATTAGTCTTTAGTTTTCTTTTTGTCTTTGTCTGGTTTTCATATCAGCATAATACTGGCCTTGTAAAATGAGCTGGAAAAGATTGGTGTTAATTGTGCTTTAAACATGTAGTAGAATCCATCATGAGGTCATTTAGCCCTGGGTTTTTCTTTGGGGAAGTCTTAATATTATTAATTCAAAGAATTTACTTGCCATAGGTGTACACACATTTTCTATTTCTTCTTGATTCAGTTTCAGTAGTTTGTGTTTTCAAAGGATAAAAAGCAGGTATTTATAGAATTGGTTATATTAACTATTGTATTTACCATTTGTTTCTTTTCATTTCTTTCTGTAATTGGAGAAGCCATCTTGTGCCACTCCTTCCTCCAACACAGCTTTGTTACCACCCACCTAACTTATGTTGTTACTGTCAAATATACTGTAATATATAACTACATGTATCTACATGTGTATATCTACCTGTTATAGACTTAACATTATAATTATTATATTGTTTCATACATGGTTTTTTAAATCAGTTAAGAAAGGGAAAAAGATGCAATTATATTGTCTATTTTACTTACATAATTACCTTTACAGGTACTTTTGTTTGTGTGTCTGTATGTATGTGTGTGTATGTGTATGGAATGAAAGTATTGTCTGGTGCCAGTTACTTGAGCCATAAGAACTAACTTTCCTATTTTTTTTGTGTGTGTAAGATTTCATTTTATTTATTGACAGAGAGAGGCACAGCAAGAGAGGGAACACAAATTGGGGGAGTGGGAGAAGGAGAAGCAGGCTTCCTGCTGAGCTAGGAGCCCAGTGTGGGGCTTGGTCCCAGGACTCTGGGACCATGACCTGAGATGAAAGCAGATGCTTAACAACTGAGCCACTCAGGTGCCCCACTTTCATATTTTTTAATATGGATTTGCTACCAAGAAATTCACCCAGTTCTTATTTATGTGGGAATATATTTCATTTTGTCTTTACTTTTAAAAGATAGTTTTGCTGGATATGTTTCTTGGTTAACAGTTTTTTTTTTATTTGTTTGTTTTTGTTTTTAAGCAATTTGAATATGTCATTCTATGGCTATTCTGACATATATATATATATATATATATATATATATATATATATATACATAAATATATATTGTTTTTTAAATCTATATTGTTAATGAGAAATCAGCTGTTAATATTGCTGGAGCTTGACTGGATGTGAAGAGGTGCATTTCTCTTGCGGCTTTTGTGATTTTCTCTTTGTCTTAGTCTTCTTACATTTTTAGAAGAATATGTGTGAATGTGGATCTCTATGTGATTATCCTAATTGGAGCTGGCTGACCTGCTTGGATATAATGATTTTGATCAAAGTAGAGAAGTTTCAATCATTATCTCTTTGAAGATTTTTTTCTGCTCCTCTGTATCATTTTCTTTCCTTCTGGTAGTCCCAGTATGTATATGTTGGCTTATATAATGATGCCTCAGATTTCTCTGTTAATTTATCTTCATTCTGTTTTTTTGTTTTTCAGATGGCATAATCTTTAACAATCTGTCTTCAAGATCAGATTCTTTCTTCTCACTTCAAAGGTACTACTGAGACTCTTCACTGAATTTTTCATTTTAGTCATTGTGCATTCCAACCCCAGAATTCTCAATTGTTTCTTTTTTATGATTGGTCTCTATATTTTATTCTTTTTTAAAGTTTGTAAAAGTTATTAAACTTTTTTAAAGTTTTATTTTATTATTTATTAAAATTTTGTTAGTTAACATTCAGTATAATATTAGTGTCAGGTATACAATATAGTGATTCAACACTTCCACACAATACACAGTGTTCATCAGAACAATTTCTTAATTTCTCTTAATCCTTAATATCTCTTAATTGATATTTTCTATTTTGTGAGACATTATAATCATACCTTCCTTTTGTTCCTTAAAAATGGTTTCCTTTATTCTTTGAACGCATTTATGACTGCTACTGTGAAGTTTTTGTGTTGTAAGTCCAACATCTTGGCCCCCTCAAAGGCAGTTTGTGTTGTCTGCTTTTTGTTCATTTTTAATGGCTCACACATTTTTTTGTTTTTTTTTTTTGCTTGTCTAGTATTTGGTGGTTATCATTGGTGAAAATGGGTATTTTATTTTGTAGTAACTCTAAATAGTAATTCCCTTTTCTTCCTGGGGCCTGTTGTCATTATTTGCTTGTTTGGTTGTTTATTTGATTAGTGATTTGGATAGACTGGTTCAATAAAATCTTTTTGCCTCATAGCACATGGCCTCTGAAGTTGTTTCCCAGAGAGCACAAATGTGAGCATGCAATTGGTCTCCTCAGTCACCAGGGATACCGTAGTGTTAGTCAGTTTCTCTTTGACTGTCATTTTTCCTGATCTCTCCATTAAGTTTCTGGCTGGTTTGATTCCACATGGGGTATCACACACAGCTGTTAGCTTCCACTGACTTCTGGATGATTGCTCTATTGTTTTTGATAATACTCTTGGGCATGTTCCACAGATTGGTCTGAATGATGTCAGGCCCCTTTGCAGAGTCCAGATATTACCAGCCTTTACATTTTGCTCTGACCCCAGAAAGATTCTTCTTAGCTGTCTCTTCCATTTGTTTCCTCTGTCAAACCTTTAGCTGACATCCTGTTTTATTTGTTGTCCTAGTATCATGTAGCTTCCAGCTTCCCCTTAATTACTCACAATCAGGATTTCCATAGTATTTTTATAGCACCCTTAGGTATGAAATTCCACATGCTCTGTTCTAAAATGTCAGTCCTCATAGAGAAAGCTGCCAAGCTCTCTCTTATCAAAGCCTATCTCTCCCTCGGGGCTGAACCTCTGTATCACTGTACTGGATTTTACTAAAAAGATTCCTAGATCTATATGTGGAGAGCTAGGAAGGGATGGCAGTCCACTGTCTTCTGGGCTTCTCCCTTCTGGTGTGGAGCTTTACTTCAAGCTAGGTTGGGGCAATCAGGACCCAGTATTCTTAGCCTGTCATGTCTGGGTTAGAGCTTTCCTATGAAGAGAGAATGGGTGGAAACTCTGGTCCTTTTAACTGTGCCTGCATGGAATAAAGCTTCTGCAACATGGAGCCAGAGGAGATGAGAGATGCCAACCTCCTGGGGGGAAACTCTTGTCCTAGACTGGTAGCTGAAAGAATCATGTGTCCAGTGTTCTTGGAAACACTTGCTCAGAGTAATGCTTCCACCATTCTGAGCTGAGGTTCCAGGAGGAAAGAGGAGGGGTAATGGGAGCAGGTCATGGCTCAAATAAAACAGACTCTCACTGTTCTTAATGAGATTTGGATTTCCTTAAATATGTACTTCTTCATTTGCTGTATACCCTTAACGACAACTTATAGAGACTTCATGCCATTACTTTTTAAAGCTTTCACCAGTAAAATGTGTTTTACTGGGAAAAAAATCTATCCTCATATGGCCATTCTCAAAGTCCTACCTCAGTATTAGATACATTTTACTGGAGTACTTTATCTTATTAAGTTATATCAACTATTTTAAAACTTTATGTGATACAAAAAACTAGAAAATTTAAATGAAATTAAAGAGATGAGATCTGAAATAAATAAGGAGGAGAGGGCATCAGACACATATGACATTGCTAGTACAACTGAATACTAGTCTCACCACTCTGAGCTTCTTATGTTCTGAGTTTGGTATTAAAAGCTATCATTTATTCAATCTCAGGGATGTATCAGGTGATTTTCATACATTATGTTAAACTCTCATAAGAACTCCACTATGGTGAGTGGTATAATTTTTGACTTACGAGAAAAATGATACTCAAGTTCACATAGAGAGAAAGCAGAGAACTAGGAAAGACAGGAATTCAAGTCTGTATTCTTTATGCTCTTCAAAAAAGGAAGCATGTAAATTCAACTGGAGAACTACTTATCAGAAATTAAATTCTCTGAGAATTGCAGGAATATTAAATAGGCAACACTGATTAAACATTTGATATGAATTTGTTTGTGTTTTGCATGGTAATTACACTTACTTATTTATTGAAGTTATGTAAATCTAAATTTACTTCCAAGATTTATTAACTCTTCAGTGGGTTTTGAGCAGTTTTCTGAAGTTCTCAATCCAAAAGAGTTTGTTTATTTATCAATGTATTTATTAGCAATGGGATAACCACTATGTAGTGACTACATTCAACACAAATACATGAGTTATTTTATAGCATGTATTTATTTTGACTCAGTAAGTATCGTTTAGTACATTTCTGTTTTCAGCTTAGCACTGCTTGATTCTACAACATTAATATCTTTTTCTAAATATTCTGAAATGGAATTGAGTTGGAAAATCAGATAAGGAAAATTTTTTACCCCGTGTTGGGCTGTTGGTAAGATTTCAAATAGCACAGTAATAACACACCAAAATGAGGTGACTTTACATCATACTGCATATCAGATACTTTCTATAATAAATTAAGAAAAACCCATATGTGAATTTCAGAGATCTATGATAACAGTTCTGGCTTCCTATACCCACAACAGAAAAACTTTGCTTGCTAAGATCAATTATGTTTTGAATCAACATGATTTTCTCAGTTTCATGACATTCTGATAAAAAACAGGCCATATGATTAAAAGAACTGACATAGCAGATTACTATGAAGCCATGTAAATAGAAAATCACAAGATTTAGCTGCCAACTAAATAGCTACTTGGATAATTTCTAAGCTACATTATTTAACAAAAGCACATATATTTCACGGTGATGGAAAAGTCCACACTAACAATTTATCAGTGTGTCATCCATCACGCATGTCACATTGCTCTCAGTGTTTTTGGGTTACCTTCCAGAAGGTCATCCTCATCTATACCCTTGACAATCTTGGATTTGTAGTCTCGGAAAAACATGTACTTTAGCAGTCTTCTAAGCTTTTTCTGTTGAAAATATGAAATAAGAAATCGTATACATTACATTCACTTTACTGTTTGCAGAATACTATGATAATTAAATTTAATAAACTTATATTCTAGGATCACTGGGAAAAATACAGCAATTCTTACCATAAAACTATGGAATAAAAGATGTCACCATATTAAACATAAAAGCTAAAAAACATTTTTGAAGGCACTTTTCATTTGTAAGTATCCAAATGTTCCAGAATTACAATGATTGCTTTTTTTTTGTCTTACAAAAAGTTTAAATTCTTCCTGAAGACTGTGATATCACACTCTCCAAACTAAAATAACTATAGTAATTTATAAACATCTAGACAAGGATTTTATAACAACTGCTTTAAAAAAGCCAAGCAACTTTCCTTTTTATTGTTTTTTAATCTCTGGAAATGTTTTAATTTTTTTTAGAAGTGTTGGTTTATGTTTTATATTTCTGAAAAACATTCTATAATCTGAGAAATATGTTTCAATGGGACTCAAAGCTGATGAATGATAGATGGGTCCTGATGGTTTTCTTTAGGGTTTTTTTTTTTTTTGACATTTTTTTATTTGTTTTTATTTATTTATTTTATTTTTTTCTTTAGTTTTCCTTAGGTTTATTAGAAGACCTTAATACTGCTTAACTTTAAAGGTAACTGATAATACTCTGTAATTTGTTGTGCGCTTACACTTGGGATGTATTATAACTTGGTTCCTGACCTTCAGGTTTGATATTCCTAATTACGGCTGAAACATAGTACATTTTACAAAGCTCTTTTATAAGCACCTTATTTGATCAACCCTGAAATACAGACAAATAAAATCATCTCCTTTTTATATACAGGCAAACAGGTTAAAAATAGCTTTACAACTAGAGCTTAGCCGGGCCAGAGATAGAACATTAGTATTGGAATTCAGTTTCTTTATTTACGATTTTAAGTAAAGTGCCTACCATATAGTACCACTGGGATGAATAAATGAAAGAAAGAGTGAAGATGCTGAGAGTGAGACAGCAGACAGTCAATAAATACTGCATGAATATAAACTAGAATTAGGAAGAGAAAAACAACACACCTGTAAACAGTTCTTCTGCTACCCTTCTTTTTTTTCTTTGCTCTGATTGCATTCAATACTTCAGATTTTATTTTGTCTTATATTACATCTCTATAAACTACTTTAATTTTGTTTAGAAGATGTCGGCATACAAATACAATTATTATTTTCAAGAGAAAAGGAGAACTCTGGCAGCTCTCATATTACATCTATGTTCTCAGCTGATGAAAGGATTCTGGTTAAGAGTCCTACTGGACAGTAGAGGGGCCCTGTCAGTTAGTGTATATTCCCATAGTTTCACTATGATTTTAAATGCAGACTTTCCCAAAAGGCAGGAGAAAGTGTCAATGTGGACTATTTTTTGTGCTAGCCTCTTTAACTCTGTCATGAAAGACTGGACATACTCTGTAAAGTACTAATACAAACTCCGCTGTTCTCTAGGGGCCTTCATGAAGGACCTTGGCTCCAGGTCCTCATTTTCTATCAGTGCTAGTTCCCTCCTCACAGCACCACTGCTGCCCTGTGCCTATTACTGCTTGGTCCCTCCAAGTATAATGAAGTCACCAAATCCTGCATATTTGTACTCCTTACTATCTCTCTGAAATCCACCTTCCTATCCACTTCCAGTGCCCATCATATTTTGCATTGATTACTGAATCAGCATCTTGGCTAGTTCCTTTGCATTTGGTCCATTCTACATACAACTGCATGAGTCTCAGACACCTCTACTTCAACAAATCCTTCAGCCTCTCGACTAATGACACAACTTTGAAATTCTGCTTCTTCAACTAAATCAGACAGGTTTCCTAAACCAGATTATAGCTTCTCAATAGTGAAGACATTTCTCTTCTCTTCCTTTATATTCCTCATACAAAGAGTTAATGAAGTAAGAATTTATACAATTTAATATTAGATTGGTCATGGTGTGGTTTGTAGGTCTCTGAATCTTACTGTCTAAAGAAGAGAAAATACTATATCTAAGTTTAAGTTGACCTTCAATCAATTAGAATTAAAATATTTCACAAATATAAAGGAATTGGATATTGGAAAGGATGTTAACAAGGCTATCCAAAAGGTGGATGAGATGTCTTCTGATTGAAAAAACACCCAACCCCCCCCCCCAAAACAAAACAAAACAAAAAACCAAAAAACCAGCCACAAGCATACTAAATTGGTAGAAGAGGAATGGGTATGTATAATGAAGAGGCCAGGGAAAAACAATCAAGAAGAGAAAAATGGACCATCAGAAACCAAGCCCTGCTCATTGGGGACAATAGCTACCATAACTCTGCTAGTTTTTGTACATGTAACATTTAGATGACACTACTAAAAACATGTAAAACATTATAAAATATATTTGTTCAGATTTATAGGAAATTATTTTATTAAAGTACAATGTACTACAGAAAACGCAGACATCATGAGCATAGAGTTCAAAAAATTTTCCTATTTTCAACTAGCTACTCATGGGAGATAGGACAAAATTAGACAGGTAAATACCACCCTAAATATTTTAATTACCAGAGTTCAAAGAGTAAGAAAGGTAAAACTTTACCATAAAAACTCTGAACATTATTATATTGATGCCACTGAAAGACTCATCTCTATTGACTCTTCCTATAAATGGTATGTCACAGAATAAACCTTGAAACAAACCCTGGGAAAGCCTGTAATCTTGTGTAGAATTAGAAGAAAAATAAATATGCCATTCAGTTCTATCTCACTTATCTGAACAAAGCATACGATTGATACTCAGTGAATATTATGTAGCTATGAAAATGTTGAAAGAGATACAGAATGGTAAGTGAGAATTAGTTGGTAGCATAATTCTAGGTCAGTGCTCTGGTGCTGTTTGAACAAGCATCTATTCTCTTAGAGCAAATCATTCTATGCAAACTATGAAGAATAAAACATCAGTTTAATAGTTGCATTCCAATTTGAAAGCCATATAACAAGGATACAGTTCCTTAAATAAGCATAACTGAATACCAAACATGGCATGTTAATACAATGAAAATGCTGTATATTACCTTATCCTTGCGCATCAAAAACAGAAGGTCTTCGGCAGAGATTACCCTTGCTCCCCGGAGCTGAGAAACTTCAGCAGCTTGCTGTAACTAACAGCAAAGAGAATTTAGAATTTTTTTTCCTCCATAATTTAAATTAAATATACTACAGTCATGATGTCTCAAGAGAGATAAATATACTAAGCGTTAAAAACCTTTGGGAATAATCTGGCAATCACATTACTGCTTTAAAAAGTGAAATGTCTTATGTTTGAAAGTTAAAAAAAAAAAGAGCAATTAAATAAGCCCACCTGTAACTGATACAATAAACAGAAATCCTTGATTTCTTTCATGCAAAGGAAAAATCATGTGCAGCTTCCAGAAATGCATTAATGCACCTGAAAATAATCTTATGAAATTTTATCCTCATATCCATGTGAGCAATGGTTTCACTCAGTATCACTAGTTGAATAAGTATATTATTAATCTGAGCTCCCATGCTGGTATGATTTGAAATAGGCCCATTCAGAACTTTAAAAGATCAACAAAAACAGTAGCTGTTTCTAATATCCAAAGGAAAAAAAATAGTTTTAGTTTTGGCAAGTCTTCAGTGGGCAAAGGATTCAGTCCATAAATCATAATACTGGACTGCATTAATTTCTTTCCACACTAATCACATGCACACAAAAAGTTAACTGTATCTGGAATGCACAACACAAAACATACTGCATGAAAAGTTAGATTCCCCCTGCAATGTTCATCTGGGCCCTTATATCTACAAAGTTGAGATTTTTCTGGAATTCAGAAGTCCTAGAAACACAATCTTACTTGAAAATGACCTGGAAAATAAAAGAATGTGAAAAATGATAGTTCTATTTTTTTGGCAAAGGCAAAATCGGTTTCTTATTTTGATTAGTTGGAAGGAACATAAAATACGTCCAGATGAAAAAAATAAAGATGCTGGAGAAAACACTACAAATATGTGCCTGTAACTTCTTCCAAATTTGATCAAACCGTGGTGATTGCACCACACCATCTCTGTCCAATATTATAAAAATATTTACATATAAAGGTAATATTTACATATAAAGGTTCCTAAATGCATTCTTCTTTGAAAGGAATAAATCTAACATATTCCTGAAAACTAATCTTTAAAAAGTGACATACTGTTATCTTAACAATTATAAGGAATCAAATAGTGCATTTGTTCTAAAGAAATTCTGCTCAAATGTTTAAGCGATTTTGCTAAGTAAGCTTCAAACCTTGTCTAAATACACAGACTACAAAATAGACTATAAACTCCCTATGTGTCAGCCTTACCACTGAATTTCCTGGATACTGGTGGTTGGTATATAAACATAATTCTACCTAAATATAGAAATTTAAATTTAACTGTGAGCCATTTAAAAAGAAATCTTGGGGGAAAGGTTTTAAAAAGATGATGTATCTACTCAGAAACTAAAAGTTTTCAGCAGGAAAAATGTGAACATATTTTTCTAAAAACTGGAATAGTGTCGGGGAAATATTTTTTTTTTCAAATAAAAACATTTCTATCACAGTATAAAATACACACAATCAGTGTGGAGAAGAACATGGGCCCAGTATCCACTTAAATGTGTGGATGTATACAGGGAACCAGGAGGCAGCCTTGTCAAGTAAGTTTGTATTTTCTTTCATGAGGGATGGTGAGGATTTGACAACTGTCAAGTACTATACAGACAGAAGTAATTTCACTATGTTAAGAAAGGATCAGAAGTATATATCCCAGAAGAGTTTTCCCAACTAATCGTTTACAAATACTACATATCCATAAATCATCTGTATTTATAATCATCTTCAAAATGTCAGTTTACAAACACATTGACCAGGAAAAAAACAGAAAATAGAAAATAAAGACATAGGAGAGTTAGACATTTAAAACACCTTTGAAAACCAGTAAACGATGACTGCAGGGATCTGGAACTTATGTCCTGGTATGTGGTCATAATTTTCAGGAAAATCTAACTTTAGTTTTCATCTATCTGATGCACTAATTTCCTTCACCTAACTTCGTGCCCTTACTAGCACTGGCACTGCTGGAATTCTCCTAATATGCCCTGGACTTTCAAGAAGTGATTCCTTAGGACTGAATGCGATCACTGTGTTACTTCAACAAGGCTACCTCCCTCAATGTGCCTCGTGCTCTAAAATTAGCCCTCCCGAACTCTGACCTCTTCTCTACAGAGTGAGGCGAGCAATTTTATCAGCTAATTGCAGTGATCACACTGTAAACGTGTGTATTCTGCACTGGCTTCCTTCTAGAAATTTTTGTCCATGTCTACCCGAAAATAAAGAAACTCCTCTTTAACAATATAAAGCTTAAAAAGCTTAAAAAACAGATTAGCAGCTTGTCAGTCCAGTTCCACAGAAAGCTGAGCTCAGATTTGGTGTCTTTCATGTGAAAGCAATTCTCGAGTCAGGAAACCAAAATCATAAAATATTCCTAATAACTTCAGTGTTAAAAAAAATCATTCTATATTTTATGCAATCCCTCAACTTCTCAATCTTTGAAACTAAATGGAAGTTGTACTTACTTCATTACTCACTGTTGTATGTTAAATATTTCTGGTAGTAAGTAGAATAACATGAAATAATGGCATACTTCACAATTTTTTATTTATAATGAAAATAATATACATTGAATTGTGATATAAAATATGCAAGAAATAATGGGGCACAAAAATATTTTAAGACAAATCACTAGTAGAATGAGAATACAAGCTTCATTTTTTTTTTAAATTTCTTTTCAGCGTAACAGTATTCATTGTTTTTGCACCACACCCAGTGCTCCATGCAATGTGTGCCCTCCATAATATCCACCACCTGGCTCCCCCAACCTCCCACCCCCCGCCCCTTCAAAACCCTCAGGTTGTTTTTCAGAGTCCATAGTTTCTCATGGTTCACCTCCCCTTCCAATTTCCCTCAACTCCCTTCTCCTCTGCATCTCCCCATGTCCTCCATCTTATTTGTTATGCTCCACAAATAAGTGAAACCATATGATAATTGACTCTCTCTGCTTGACTTATTTCACTCAGCATAATCTCTTCCAGTCCTGTCCATGTTGCTACAAAAGTTGGGTATTCATCCTTTCTGATGGAGGCATAATACTCCATAGTGTATATGGACCACATCTTCCTTATCCATTCGTCCACTGAAGGACATCTTGGTTCTTTCCACAGTTTGGCGACCGTGGCCATTGCTGCCATAAACATTGGGGTACAGATGGCCCTTCTTTTTACTACATCTGTATCTTTGGGGTAAATACCCAGTAGCGCAATTGCAGGGTCATAGGGAAGCTTAATTTTTAATTTCTTGAGGAATTTCCACACTGTTCTGCAAAGTGGCTGCACCAACTTACATTCCCACCAACAGTGTAAGAGGGTTCCCCTTTCTCCACACCCTCTCCAACACACGTTGTTTCCTGTCTTGCTAATTTTGGCCATTCTAACTGATGTAAGGTGGTATCTCAATGTGCAAACTTCATTTTCTTAACTATACGGATAAAGGTATGGTAATGTAACCTTGAGTTATTTATTAGCAACTTAGTAAAATATTGTGCTACAAGACATTATTATTTTACCACAACACCAACTCATGTACAGAATGTTTTTTCTGATAAATATTATTTGTTCTTCAAAGTAAACAAAAAATAATTTATAACAACTGTTCTTCAAAGTAAACAAAAAATAATATAATTTATAACAATTGTTTAAAAGACAAAAGTGGGGCACCTGGGTGGCTCAGTGGGTTAAAGCCTCTGCCTTTGGCTCAGGTCATGATCCCAGGGTCCTGGGATCGAGCCCTGCATAGGGCTCTCTGCTCAGCAGGGAGCCTGCTTCCCTTCCTCTCTCTCTGCCTGCCTCTCTGCCTACTTGTGATCTCTGTTTGTCAAATGAATAAATAAAAGTCTTTAAAAGACAAAAGTTTCCTTTGCATAACTCATCATGTTTGCATTTTAAAATATTTTATGACACTTTATTTGGAAGTTAGGCATAAAAAGTCCTTAAAAATTTACATGTCGGGGCGCCTGGATAGCTCAGTGGGTTTAAGCCTCTGCCTTTGGCTCAGGTCATGATCCCAGGGTCCTGGGATCGAGCCCCGCATCGGGCTCTCTGCTCAGCGGGAAGCCTGCTTATCTTCCTCTCTCTCTCTGCCTACTTGTGATTTCTGTCTGTCAAATAAATAAATAAAATCTTAAAAAAAAATTTACATGTCATCTTAAATGCCTCATCTTTGATCCCACAAATCTCTTTTTAATTTCTCATTGCTGTTAATGACACTAACATTCAAACTCATTTTATTTTCCTCCCTCTGCTACCTTTCCACTAACCTCTGTTGATCTGGTTGTTTTGTTTTACTCTGTTCATGGTCTTGAATTTGCTCTCTACTTAGTATTCACCCTAATCTAGGCTTGTGGGGCTATTTGCATACTGGTTTCAAAATTTCAATGTCTCCAAATTGTGATGCAATCAGATTTAAGTGCTAAAACGATCTTGCTCAAATATAATGCCCGTAATTCTTTTTCCAGGATCTGTAGAAGTCATGATTATCTAACTTCAGTGTGGTCTTTAAAGCCTGACTGACTCACAGATTTTCACTACACCTTCATTCTCATTATATTCCTTTTTTTCCCCTCATATCATTCTACGGTTAAACTCCAATAATTTCAATTATATTTTCATACTTTTGTGCATTTTTAATGATTAATTTTTTTAAAAAAGATTTTACTTATTCACTTGTTAGACAAAGAGAGAGAGAGAGAACACACAAGCAGGGAGAGCAGCAAGCAGGGGGAGCAGCTTGAGCAGCAGGAGCAGCTTGCTCCCTACTGAGCAAGGATCCTGATGTGGGACTTGATCCCAGGACCCCAGGATCATGACTTGAGTTGAAGGCAGACACCTAACCCACCGAGCCACCCAGGCATCCTATGTAATGATTAATTTTATGTGTCAACTTGACTGGGCCATGAAGTGCTCAGACATTTGGTTGAACATTATTCTGGGTGTGATTATGAGGGTATTTCTGGGATGAAATTAATATGTGAATAGGTAAAATAAGTAGACTGCCCTCCCAAATGTGGGTGGACCTCAACCTATCAGTTGAAGAACTGAATAGAACATTATCACCTCACAACTATCAGAATAGCTAAAATCAGCAACACAAGAAACAACAGGTGTTGTCCAGGATGTGGAGAAAGGGGAATCTTCCTGCACTGTTGGTGGGAATGCAAATTGGTGTGGTTACTCTGGATAACAATATGGAGGTTCTTCAACAAGTTAAAAATAGAACTACCCTATGATCTAACTGCACTACTAGGTATTTACCCAAAGGATACAAAATACTAATTCAAAGGGACACATGCACCCCGATGTTTACAGTAGCATTATCAACAATAGCCAAATTATGGAAAGAGCCCAGGTGTCCTTCAACTGACGAATGGATAAAAAGATCATATAAATATATATATATATATAAAATCTTATACACATACATGCACATACATAGAATGGAACATTACTCAGCCATAAATAAGAATGAAACTTTGCCATGTGCAATGGCATGGATAGAGCTAAAGAGTATTACGCTAAGCAAAATGAGTCAGTCAGAGAAAGACAAATAGCACATGATTTCACTCATATGCTGAACTTACTAAAGAAAGCAAACAAGCAAAGGGAAAAAAGAGAGAGAGAGAAGCAAACCAGGAAATAGACTCTTAACTATAGAGAAGAAAACTGATGGTTACCAGAGGGGAGGTGGGTGGGGGGATGGATGAAATAGGAGTTGGGATTAAGGAGGGCACTTGTTGTGATGAGCACTGGGTGTTGTATGGAAGTGCTGAATCACTATATTGTACACCTGAAAGTAATACTACACTGTATGTTAACTAACTTGAACTTAAATAAAAACGTAACCCATAAGTGCCAAATAAAAGGGAATGGAATGCTTTCTGCCTACCTTAAAATGGAACATCTCCTGTTTTTCAGGCTGAACTCAGGCTGGAATTATATTTCACCTCTCCTGTGTCTCCAGCTTGCTAACTACAGAACTTGGGACTCCTTAGCCTCCATAATCATGGAATCCAATTCCTTACTACCTACCGACTATCCATCTATCCAACCATATACACCCCCTCCACACACACACACACACACACCCCTCTTATTGGTTCTGTTTTTTCTGGAGAGCCTTAATACAGAATTATAGTCAAATTATGAGAAATTCTTGATTCCTTATGGGATACAGCACTTTACTCTTTAAAATATAGGTTTTAAAATAATTTTATAAAAAAAATCTGTGATTATCTTCATACAATAGTGTTTGTTACCTAACCTAGGTGTGAAACTCATATACCCAGTTTATAATATGTTGATTATACTTGTCAGTGAGTTTCTACTTTATCTTTCTCACCCAGTTACTCAATACTTTCACTTCCCAACTACACTTTGAATAAAATCTCCAGGTCCAGGACCACCATTCCCTAACAGGCAGTTTTTAAATGTTTGTCAAATATTGGCAGCCCATTTCCCCTTGACAACTGTCAGTTTTCTCATCTTTGATATAAATGAATTGGGCTAGATGAAGTCAATGAACTCTGCATCTGTCTGGGACCCACATAAATTCGGCAGATAAGTTTTCTCTAAAGTTCCAAAAGGTCTTAAAAGTATAGCAAGTTTCACAATTATTAACATCCTGAAAATATTCCATTTTAACCACACTTCTGTTGTACCTTTTTCCTTTGGGTTTTAACTAAATCCCTGGATCTTACCTTTTTGAGGATACATAGTAAATAAATAAATAGTAAAAGGCAAGAGTTGTTGAAAGCCATGTTATGAAAAGCTAGGCTGTCCCCTGGCCCAAGATTTATTTGTCTGTCTTTCTATCCATTGGTTGACCACTCACTATTTACCAGGCCAGATTCTAGGTCAGACGATGAAAGGAAGCTCTGCTTACAACTGTACTTCTCAGCCACCAATTCTCTCCGAGTCTCCATGTTGTGACTGAAAGCAGCAGGAGTTCGGAAATCTGGATTCCAGGTCTAACTCTACTACTCACATATTCACATAACTGTGAGATCAGATATATCAATTATTTCCCTAGATTTTTCAGTTTATAAATATATTTTTTTCCATTTGAAGTGGGTAACCAATGGTTTTAATGACTACTAGGGGAATTAATAATCTTAGCAGTAACAACAGTTATCATTTATTGAATACCTAATTTGCACCAGGTACTGTACTGTGTGTTATATTCAATTTGCTTAAACATTTTTAAAATTTAAGTTAAAATGTAAATAACATTAAAAGTCAAACTATACTCTAAGTTTTTAATGACAGACATGACTACCTTACCAAACTTCTTTCTAGTGGTTCTGCTTCAAGAGGCAACCACTTTCAACTTGTTTAGCTTGTTTTGCTGTTATTCACCTACATATTTGAAATACGCTTATAATATGCTTCTTTTCTTTATTTTTCACCTATAAATACTGTCAATTCTACCACTGAAGATAAAGAAGACACAGTATTCTCAGCTGCCTCTTATTTAACCATCCCCTTCTTCCCCTCTTGATCTACAGAATTTAATTTAAAAATTAATATCCAGGGTTTATATTTTTAGATTGTGTAAACATCATTATAGCTTGGCTGCTATGAATGAATTTTTTTTTTTACAATTTATAAAAAGAATTTTCTTATAGTTAATAATTTCCTTGATTTGTTTCTTTGCTTCTTTTTCTGTGAGCCTAAAACTGTTTCATCCTAAACTCTCTGAGAGATTTGAAACATATAAGGATTTCTTTCAGTTTCATTTTTTTTTTTTTAAAGATTTCTTATTTATTTATTTGACAGAGAGAGAAAGATCACAAGTAGGCAGAGAGGCAGGCAGAGAGAGAGAGAGAGAGAGAGAGAGAGGGAAGCTGGCTCCCTGCTGAGCAGAGAGCCCGATGCGGGACTCGATCCCAGGACCCCGAGACCATGACCCGAGCCGAAGGCAGAGGCTTAACCCACTGAGCCAACCAGGCACCCCCAGTTTCATTGTTTTTATTTTGCTTCAGAGACATCTCATCTGGAGTTCTCCAACTCTTCACCTATTCCTTTTCAATTCTTCATTTCTTGATCCCATTTCTTGCTCTATCTTAGTTTACATCCTTATTTTGGTAGATTTTTTTTTTCTTTTCTTGAGCATAGATTTAACAGCTGCCTTAAAAACCCCATCTGCTAATATCAACACCTGGTCATTTTGGAGTCAGTTTTCATTTGTCTTTTCTCTGGGGTATGAGTCATATTTGCCTGTTACTTCATATTTTAAGGAAACTGGAATTTTAGCCGAGATACTGTGATTGATACCTTACAAGGACTCTGGATTCTGTTATGTTCCTCTAAAGAATATTGATTTTTTTTTTTTTTTTAAACAGGCAGAATGAAAACTGGAAAACTAGAATGAGCTCAAACTTCAATACCTTTCTTCTTCACCCTGTGGTAAGGCTATAGTTGAAAAATACATCTGGTAGTTTGCTGAGAAGGGGTTTATGGGAAATAAAATTTTAAAGATCTAGTATTCTGAAAATTCATTTAAGCCAGCCTCACATTCAGTTAACAAATGGGGTATGGAATTTGAGCTTAAAAATCGTTTCCTTCAGAATTTTTTTTTAAAGATTTTTATTTATTTATTTGACAGACAGATCACAAGTAGGCAGAGAGGCAGGCAGAGAGAGAGAGGAGGAAGCAGGCTCCTGGGTGAGCAGAGAGCCCGATGCGGGGCTCGAAGCCAGGACCCTGGGATCATGACCTGAGCCAAAGACAGAGGCTTTAACCCACTGAGCCACCCAGGTGCCCCCATTTCCTTCAGAATTTTAAAGGCATTGCTCCACTGTCTTCTACTTAAAATATTATTGTTGAGAAGTTAGCTATTGTTGTTGTTTCTATTCTTAAGGCTTTTTTCCTCCTCTGAGAAACTTTTAATGTTTTTCTTTTCATACCTAAAATTCTGAAATTTCATGGTGCAGTGCCTTGGTGAGGGTCTCTCTACATTTATTTTCTTGGTACTCACAAGGATACTATAACTCATATATTTTGTCCTTCATGTCTGGTAAGTTTTCTTGCATCACTCTGAATTTTTTTTCCTTCTGTTTTTCTGGGTTCTTTTTAGAACATCTGTGGTCTTTGTGCCTAAGATCTCTAATACCAGAGTTTGTTTTATTCAACCTCTCCAGAGTGTAAACCTATGTTATTTTTGCCAAGTGGATAAAGGATAGTTGACTGCCTATATGACTTTGACAGGGACTGGGATCTTTATACTTTGAAAAAATCCTCTTGCTTTTCACCCATCCCAAGATTTCTTTTTTCAGAGGTACTTTCAATCCTGATTTAAAAATTATTATTTCTTTTCAGTGTAACAGTATTCATTGTTTTTGCACCACACCCAGTGCTCCATGTAATACGTGCCCTCTCTAATTTTTCCAGGTTCCAAGGTTTCATTTCTCTTAGAATCTTTAAACTTCTGGCATTTATATCCACCTTTAAGCTTCCACAATTTTTTTTGACAAATTTCATCTGTTATTTAATCTTCACCCATTTTGTCTTTGTAGGTTTATGTCTCTTTAAATTATTTTGCTGTCCTTTAGTGTGGTTTCAGAATGGTTGAAGATAAGCACATGTTATCACCCATATTTAAGCAGAAACTGATACTTCTTTTTTTAAATGTTAACATTTACTGAATGTACTATCTTGTGCTTCTTGTCTTCTATATATTACCTCTTTTAACTCATATGGAAAACCTGAGAGATGTTCAGGTACAAAAAACTGGTACTAAATAATAGATGCTTAACATCAAGCCATTTATCTTTCTCTCCAAGATTATTAATTTCTTATTCAGAATACAGGAAGTTATGATCATTAAATCAAGCCTTACATTGTATAGAAGTCTACCCACAAAAACATTTATTTGCCTTTCAAAACATTTTCATTGCTGGCAATGAAATGACTGCCAAAATAAAAATTGTTTGGATCAAAACATTCAAGCCAGCTGCTTCATGCAGACATAGCTTAAGGACTGAGGACTAAGCAAGTGTTTGAAAGGAAATGGATTTGTAACTAAATATAGCTAACATTCAGGATACTATAAATGTAAGATATATGACTTTGTATTTTCCTATCATATGATCTCCTTATTCTTTGTTAGTGAATCGTCTTCCACTGTCTTAGACATCCGAAATATAAACAAGTATATAAATTGATAAAAGTTGTGCCTAACTTCTTAGAGTTTCATTTTAACTTTTCTTTTTAGAATAGTAAGTCAAAGGCCATTAAGGAAAATTAAAAAAAAAATATGATGAAGTTATAATTATCAGTATCTCATAACTCAAAAAATTCAGTTTTATTTATATACATATTTTAAAGAATTACCAAGTCACAATCAATATAAGCCTGCAAAGTTTTAAAAATGTCCATTAAACAATGGCTGCATTTATTGTACAAGAACAGCAAACTTGACAAGGAACTAGTTCTTTGGTTACTCTTATTTAAAATATGAAATTAGGAGAAAAACAACCATTTGTAAGTTTTCTTTTAAACTATTTTACATAGAAGTTATTGATAAGCAACTTTTAAGTCTAAACACATCAAGGTTTGCAAGTACACAAAAGTGTATGTTGGAAAAATTTTAAAGTTGAAATTAAAGTAATAAACTAGGTCATAACACGGAGGACACTGGGAGAGGGAGAGGAGAAGTGAGTTGGGGGAAATTGGAGGGAGACAAACCATGAGAGGCAATGGACTCTGAGAAACAAACTGAGGGTTTTGGAGAGGAGGGGCATTGGGGGATGGATGAGCCTGGTGGTGGGTATTATGGAGGGTAAGTATTGCATGGAGCACTGGGTATGCTGCATAAGCAATGAATTTTGGAACACATATACACACACACACACACACACACACACACACACAAATTAAATTTAAAAAAAAATAAACTACGTTATAGTTTAAATAGTACACTATTCTGGATTATACCTTAACTACCACACTAAACTGGATTATAGTTTATTATCTGTTTATTTTTAAAGATTTTATTTATTTACTTATTTGACAGAGAAGGACAGAGTACAAGCAGGGAGAGTGGCAGGGAGAGGCAGAAGCGGGCTCCTGTTGAGCAGAGAGCCCCATGTGGGACTCAATTCCACATGGGGTTATAGTTTAAATGTTATACTGAACTAACTATAGTTAGTACTATTTAAAATTTAATTATTTACTATTTAATTATTAAAACTAGAATACCATGTAACTGCTTCAACCAGTACACATAAACAGAGAAGGAGGTAAACCATAATAGATTCGAAATTATATGGAACAAACTGAGGAAGGCTGGAGGGGAGGTGGGTGGGGAGATGGGATAACTGGGTGATGGGCATCAAGGAGGGCACTTGATGGAATGAGAGCTAGGTATTAACATGCAACTGATAAATCACCAAATTCTACCCCTGAAACTAATAATATACTATATGCTAACTAACTTGAATTTAAATTAAATATAAAAATTTAAAAAGTAAACTAAAATACATTAAAACTATAGAAAGATGGTAGATCTTGACTTTGCTCAACATCTACATAGCAATTTTCAGTTACAATTCAGTACAATAATTAAAATGATATAGTGTAAAGATCTAAGGTTGTACATCTTATTTGCATTTCTTAACACTTTAAAAGTGTAAACATTTTGGTAGATTACAAAATGTGTACTTTTCTTGTCTACAATTAATACTGACTCTTTTTTTCTCTGCTTATTTCAATGTTTGTGCTTCCCTCCATATTTCCTTCTGTTCCCAGACTTCCATAAAGGTGTCCACTCAACACGTTGTGGCCATTAGTTATTTCTTCAAAGGACAAAAATCTAACAGGTAAAAGACTGAGTTAACTGCTTTTCTTTGAAACCCTGCTTAATTTTTCACATGATAACCTGATTTCATTTTGCCCCAGAATGTTTAGGAATAAACAAAGGTCTTGTACTAAATCTTCATGATTAGATCGGGTTATTAAAAGCACTGAACTACAAGACCACACACAGACCAATGTAATGATTGGAAAAAATCACCAAATGGAAAGAATAAGGTAATCCTAAAGAATAATCACATGGAATGAAAAAGAAATGGATTTCTAATTTTATTACCCCTGTTTTACCCCAAAAGCAATTTTATAATTTGGTCCTTTTGTTGAGAAAATACAAGGAAAAAGTGCCAACTTTAGAATTTTAGAGTTCTAGCTTCTGATGCTGGGTCTTAGAACCTGTTCAATGCATGGGGGGCAACAGTCTGCTATGAAACGCAGTTAAGGTGTGGCTTCCTGTCAGTACTGTGATCGTGAAGAGTGTTCCAGACCATTTAGATGATTACCTCCTTTTATTGTCTAACTCAGCAGTTTTCTCCATGTGGACCACTGATTTCACAAACAGTTTAATCGAGAAGCTTTAAAAAATCATTAACTTCAAAAACGTTTCCAAAACCACAGATTGTTTTCCCTTTCATGAAATTTTAAAAATGCCTCTGGTTTGATGTTTACATGAGGCATTGTCATGCAGCATACAGTAAGCCCTGAAAAATTGCTACCTACATTTATTCAGAAATGAAAATTTAAATTTCAGGATCATCATAAAAAAGGTTATTTTTTCCAGTTATCATTTCCAGTATTCACAAAGATTAAAGGCCATTATTGGACTACTGATTAGCACTAACGACTTATTTTAACATAAACAAATTTAGGATATAAAAAATTTGTTTGGACATATACATATATACACACAATACATATATACCATGTATATACATATGTGCACATACATGTATGTGTATACATACACACATACATATGTATTTCTATGTATATAGAGTGTATATATCACTAAAATCCCTCTCTTAGCAAGTTTTAAAAAAAAAACTCTTATCTGAGGTTAAAGGTTATAGAGTTCTTCAGTTAGAGAGCTAATGGCTTCTGTAATAACTTCTCATGTTGAATCACCCTAACATGAAATATAATGCATGCCTTAAGGTGCATACATTCTTAAAGCTATAGTTTTAAACAGAAGAGTGGCTCTTTCTGGTCCTCAGTTTCTTCAAATGGGAACAAAAGAAAGGTAGACCCCAAATGAGCTCCAAAGGTGCTTTTGGCTTTTACTTCCTGGTTCTAGTTTTTAACCTTAGGAATAGTTTACTTTCAGCTTCATAATTGAATGCTTGTATCACTGAGAGAAGAAATAAATAAAAAAGAAAAGCTAAAAGAAGTGAGGTGCAGGAGGGAGTCAGTTTTCAAAAAAAAAAAAAATCTACTTGGTTAAACCAGTAGAAATAGCAACCAATCCAATTAATCATGTCAGTGGATGAAGTATGAGGTTGGATCATTATTTAGTATTAATGACTTATTTTACAACAATGTTCCCCATGGTACACAAATCAGCAGGTGAGAGAGTTAATTATTCCAGTACTCTACCCAGTAGTTCCAGATACATTTGAAAGCCAAAGTCAGTTGCAAAATGGGATTAAAGCAATGCAATTACCAATACATAATTAAGATTGGTCTGTACCTGATTCTAATCTGTTCTTTGCTTTTATCATAAGATGAACAGAGACAATTTGTATATACTTCCCCCTCAGTCTGTCAGAGAAAGTAGCCCTATTCAAATTCTGTATTCAAACTTTGCTTGGATAGGAAAACCAATCAATGTTGTATATAGTATTTATCAAATTAGAAGATGTATATGTAAAACTAAATGAAAAGTCAGGTTTCCTGGGCTCAGATGTCAGTCCCATATTCTACTCAAGAATTAAAAAGGTTATTTAAAAGGGCTCAAAAGGTGATATAGTACAGATCTTGTTACATTCACAGGTCACTGTGAAGATCAAATGAAATAATGTTGTATAGGCACCTGGACTTTTAAGTACCATAGAAGCATAATGTATTGCTTAGGAATGACCCATTCTTGGTTAGAAGATGAAAAAAGTAATCTATATAAGGAAGGGGGGAAAAAAGTCTACTGATAATTTGATTAGCAGAGAAAATGTTTTAGATTTGTTATTTAAACCCAAACCAGGATATTCTTAAGAGATTCCTTGACATCAAGCAAAAATGGTACCACCATCCTGCAACACTGCCACAGTCACAGTCTGAGAAAGCAGACAACATAGAAAAGACAGAGTCCCACATTCTTCAACAAATGCAAGTGACATGCCACAGCCTCTCTGAGGTCTCCTCGAACTCCAGCACAGACCTAATCACCCTCTTTCCATTGTTTCTGGGGACATCGTAAGACTTCAGCCAGCTTACCACTTATCACCCTACTTTGTAAAGATCTCTTTATAAAAAGGCTTCCCTTCCAGAATGTAAACTCCATTAATGTAGTCTCCACAGACCACATAAAGGCTATGAATCTTAAGAGAGACTCAAAGACATTGCTACAGATTATCTGAAACGTCTAAAGAAAATTTGACTCATCTGGAGTTAGCTCAGTTAGATACTAGCCATGATGAATTTCCAGCCAAAAGGCAAATCAAGTTGTGCCTCCAACTCTAATCAGGATTTGTAAAAAACCTCAATTTATATAATTTATCTGGCTGAATCTCAGCTAACATATGTGTGTCTGGTCTACCTCTGGGGATGACCCATACAGGAGCACTGATGTTTACCTGAATATACCAGTCAGTTTACTGGTCAGGGGCTTGGAACTAAAAAAAGATAGCATAGTTAAACTGGAATTTGGAGGGAGTTTACCCAGAAACTATTTATGAAGATGTGGGGAAGGTTTAGGGAAACCGCAAGGGGTAGTGTGGCATCCTCCTGGCTCTAAGAGCAACAGAGGCCATTATGAACCCTAGGCTTAGAGGGGGAAGGGGAAGGCAGCCACCACCTGAGCCCAGAAGCTGGCGAAGCCCACCCTGCCAGGGATACAGCTATCTTTGGCCTTACCTTCATTCATCCCACTCTCAGCAATCCTGCTGGTGCCTTTCACTGGCCAAACTCAACCAGAAGTCAGACAGCAAGAGAGATCTAAAGAGGAGACTCCCAGGGTACAGAAAAGGTGGAAGGTTGAAAAGTAAGTCTAGAAGGACGAACATTAGATGTCCATTTTCACCTGAGTCTTCAGTCTTACTAAGGCTACTTTCCCCCTCAAATACCAGAAGTAGAATGGTTTTCATTTCCTTTTAAAATCTTCTGTTCAAACAATTTAAAAACAGAACTGGGTGGGAAGTGTCTTCCTCCAAATATACAATGTGATCTGGTGATGGAAATTATAATCCTAGATTTTAAGACTTAATTTAAGGAACGGTAGCACCAATAATACACAGAACAAGAACATAAACTAGCACGGAGTATATACACTACAAGATGACTAACGTATTTGACATATTTTAAAAATTGTTAGTTTTTCTAATTTTTGCAAAAATCCTGTGAGTTAAGGGATATTAATATTTTAGTTTTTTTCCATAGATAAGGGAAGAGCAGCTCAGAGCATTTACATGACAAAGATGTGACTAGAACAAGTCTTTCAGACAATAACTCCCTGTTTCCATTGTATCCCATGGCTAGTATCTTTTCCATGGCAGCTAACTTTTCCATTTTTCTCACGTAAACTAATAGTTAATAGTTTCCTCATATAAACTACTATTTAAGTATGTAAAATTAGTGACTTGACCGATCAGCATTCAACACTTTACAGAATTTAGACAGCATTAACAGTTTAATATAATTTTCATGGAGTTTTAAAAGTCTCTGATACAAATTTCTGGAAATACTCTTGTGTAAACATAGTTTGGTTTTTAGAGTTGAAAAAATTTTGTCATATGGTCCATAACAGATCTACTCTTAGACACATAGCAATTAGTTTAGAAGTCTGAATGTGCCATTAAGACTTTAATTAAGGGGCGCCTGAGTGGCTCAGTCGGTTAAGCGTCTGCCTGAGCCTCAGATCATGATCCCTGGGTCCATGATTCCTGAACCTCGAGTCAGGCTCCATGTTGAGTGGGGAGCCTGCTTCTCCTTCTGCCTCTACCCCTCCCTCTGCTCATGCTCTCTCTCCCTCTCTCAAATAAACAAATGAAATATTTTTTAAAGGAACACTTTAATTAAATTCAAAGTTAGCAGTTAATGTTTCAGCTCCAACCCTGGGTGTATGATCTTGTGCCAAATGATTAATGTGTCTTATCTTCAAGTCCCTATTTTTAATATGGATGTAATGATACTTGCACCTTGGGGTTGTGTATGGACCATGTTAAATTATACGTGCAAAGTGTCTGGCACAGATTCTCAAGAAATATTCATTCCTGTTGTGCCCTCATCATTTTCTGTCCCAAAGGATGTGTGTTGGAGTTCATGTGAAAAGTGTGAGCACAGAGCCTGACAAAAAGTGCTTCTCTCTGCCTTCTTATAGGGAAGGGTAGAGAAGGGAAAGGGAATTTTCACCAACTAATTTTATTCAAGTGTCATATATTTATAAATTCCAGTGTTGTCCCATCCCCATCAGTATTTGTGCTCTGTACTGTTTAAATTATTTAGTTATGAATTGTTACAGTCATAGCTATGAATTAATTAGAAGGGAAAAACTCCCCGAAATGATTTACTTTTGTGATAATGGCAGTTAGTGAATAAATGTAAATAAGTACTACAAATACATAAATAACTGTAGGTAGAAAACTCACTTTTCATTTTTACTTCTCTAAAGCACCTAACCTAGTATATAACACAAGTAATTAAGACAAGAAATTAAAAGGATATGTAATTTGGATGGTTAATTAACGGAAGTTCTAGAACAGAATACGGAGAGAAAGGAACATCTGAAGAAATAATTCATGAAAACTTCCCAGCACTGAAAAACATAAGATTCCAGACTAAATCGATCAATTGTTCAACACAATGCATGAAAAAGTGCATACCAAGTCACTTCACACTCATTCATCCACAAGTATTTACTGAGAACCTGGCACAACTCTTGATGGCAGGGATAGAACATTAAAAAAATAGTCAAAGTCCACCCTGTCATGGAACTTATATTTGAGGGGTCAGAGACACATAATAAACTATTTAATATGTTATCCTAATCCCTATGCTACCCCAAAAAGAGTAAAAAAAAAAAGTTTAAGGAGGGAAAAAAGATTAAACAGGATCAGGTGTGCTGGAGACATATGTGTGGGGTGTTATTTTATAAGGGTAATCAGGGAAGTACTCATTAAACTAACACTGAGCAGAAACCTGCAAGAAGCGGGTGAGCCACATGGATATTTGGGAGAATACTTCACACAGGGGTAATAATAAGAATGAAGGCTCCGAAGAGAGACCATTTTTGGACAAGATAGAGAAAAAGAAAGGAGGCTAATCTGGCTATAGAAAAGACAGTGGTTATAGATTAAATCAGAAAGGCAGCCAAGGTGGGGTGGGGTGCATATCATGTAAAACATTCTAGATACATTATTGTGAAATTTTGGAATTCTGAGGACCAACAGGAAGTACTAGGAACTTACAGAAATAAAGGAAGAAAACGGTTCACATGTAAAGGTTAAATAATTAGAATGTCATCTCTACAATGACCTTTAACATCAGAAAGTAATAGAGAAATGGCTTCAAAACCCTGAGGTAAATAATTTCTAACCTAAAAGTTTTTGCATACAGGCAAATTGCCAGAAGTCTCTAAAGGTAGAGTAAACAAATTTAAGACAGGCAAATTATATAAAAATTCACCTCCATGGATGCTTTTTCTTTTTTTTTTCTGACTTACCTATTTCTGAGCATGGTTGATACACAATCACAAATTCTTCCTCAGAAAGCTTAATGAACAAGGTATTCAGCAAAATAATGGAATAAGGAAAAAGGGCGAATTTTCCTTGGCTTACTTCCTTGTAGGAAGTAGTGTAAGACATAAGTATGCTACAGAGAATGAAATAAAATCCCAAGACATGAAGGCAGATACCCAGCATGGTAAAGAGCACTCTCTCCGGACTTGAACAAGCAGACAGAGGGGTCTAGGAAAGGTGTTCTTAAAAAAGATGAGATTACAGGAAATATCTTTTTTTATTTATATCCAGAGAAGATTCACATTTAATTGAGAGCTGGGTATGAATTACTGGCAGATAAACAGAGAACTAAGCAAAAGGGCAAGACAATTGCTGCAAGGAAAATACAATAAAAATTACAAGAAAGTGCAAATACGATACTGCAGAACTCGGCTATGGGTTTAGGTGATCTCAGAGTCAAAACAGTGTAAACAATAACTAATGAATTAAGTGAAAATTAGGATATAACTGTATTAGGATGTTAGAGCAGGAGTGGCTGCAGTGGAAAGGGATGGTGGGGGAAGGGAGAAAATGAAGGATTGAGGAATAAAAAGGAAGAAAAATTATGTGGGATAGTAGATGAATAGGATGAGAAATAGGTAAAAATTTGACAGAAGAAAGGGGCAGTTTATTCCAGTGGGAAAACAGAATTATTTAATCAATGGTTTGACAAACAGCTAACTGAAGAGAAAAAAAGTAAGATTTCATCTTCTGCCATATGTAAAAATAAATTCCAGATAAGTAAAAAACTTAAAATGTAAAAGATGAAATGATACAAATCATGAAAAAAGATCCAAGGCCTATATCTACAATCCAAGGATGCAGGAGACCATCTCATGTATGGCTAGATGTCTGCAAAGAAAACCTAGGCCTTGTGGGAGGGAGCTAGTCTCTAAAGAAGACCCTGGCGAATGGTTCCTTATATTCATGCCCTTAGCTAGTTCTCTCCCACCGTGAATCTAGACTGGGCTGTGACTTGTTCTACTCAACAGTTATAGAGGAGGTGATGTTCTAGGACTTTTCTGCCTTGACAATAAAAGTTGTTGCACCTCCTACTTTTGAAATTTTTAGAATATGGTGCCACCAAGTAAGACTCTGCTGGACAGACCATATAAAGGGACTAGATGGAGAGGAGAGGCACTGAGTCTACATAGGGAGGGAGGGAAGTCCAGCCTTCCTAAGAATCCTGGTAAAGATTCCAGATGACATAGCTCTAGATAGTATCTGACTGCAATCAAGTGAAAGACTACAAGCAAAAAACAAAACAAAACAAACAAAAAAACCCCCAAAACACCTAGCTGAGCCAAATCACTGGACCACAAGAAATAATAAAGTGAAAAGAAAGAAAAGAAAATACTGAACAGGCTCTTCGCTAAGTGTGGATCCCAAAGTGGGGCTCGATCTCACAACCCTGAGATCATGACCTGAATTGAAATCAACAGGTGGGACACTCAACCAACTGAGTCACTCAGGAGCCCCAAGTGGTTTTTGCTTTTAGTCCTACTATGGTTTGAGGTGATTTATTAAATATCAAGAAACAAAACCATAAAAAACTTACAAGATGATCTAAGACACAATACATACAATCAAGTATTAGAGAGACATCCTTATTCAATGCTGGAAGTTCAAAAAGGAAAAGTATAAACACTTATGATTATATAATATTTTAAAACATTTTCATGGTTTATTTGAAAAAAATTCTGCAATGCAATTTTAAGACATGTAATGACTTAATAAATGTTTTTAGAAATTTATAAGAAAGAAATCCATTAGAAAAATGTAGGAACATGCAATTCATAGAGGAGTAAATCCAAATGTCACCCAACATAAAGATGTTCAAAGTCTCTAGTAGTCAGATGGCAAATTAAAATGAGATATTTCTTCACATTCAGTATTTGAACAAAAACTGGAAGGAGCTACAACTTTTATTGTTAGCAGGCATTGAAGGAAAAGCATCTGACTATATTAAGACTGATCAATTATGATGAAAAAAGAATGCTATAGATAGAGAAAAGGTAAATTATAAATTATATTCCACAGCCACAAATGCCCATTAACTGTTGAATGGATAAAGAAGAGGAGATATATATATATATATATGTATATATGTATATATATAATGGAATATTACTCAGCCATAAAAACAGTGAAGTCTTGCCATTTACAATGACATGGGGATGGATGGAGCTAGGCGGTATTATGCTAAGCAAAGTAACTCAATCAGAAAAGACAAATACCATGATTTTACACTCATGTGTAATTTAAGAAACAAAACAAACAAGCAAAGGAAAAAAAAAAAGAAGACAAACTAAGAAACACTTTTTTTTTTTTGGTTAAGATTTTATTTATTTGACAGACAGAGATCACAAGTAGGCAGAGAGGCAGGCAGAGAGAGGGGGAAGCAGGCTCTCCGCTGAGCAGAGAGCCCGATGCGGGCCTCAATCCCAGGACCCTGAGATCATGACCTGAGCCCCTGAGCCGAAGGCAGAGGCTTAACCCACTGAGCCACCCAGGTGCCCCTAAACTCTTAAATATAGAGAACAAACAGATGGTCACCAGAAGGGAGGCGGGTGGGGGATGGGGAAATAAGTGATGGGGATGTAAGAGGGCACCTGTAGTGATGAGCACTGGGTATTGTATGGAATCACTATATTGTATACCTGAAACTAATATTACACTGTAAGTTAACTAACTGGAATTTCAATAAAAATTTTAAAAAATAAAAATAAATAACACATTAGGTCTAAAAATTGTCAAAAACTAAAAACAAACAGAAACAAAAAACCACAAAATCAGAAGAAACTCCAGAAAGCAACATAACAGAGTTTCACTGATTGACTTAAAGAGAATTCAAGAGAATTCAATGACGTATCTTTTAGCAAGAAAAACAAGATGGAGGAAAGTATGGATAATATAATCCCAGTTTTATAAAATAAGTAACAATGGGGAAAAAACCCTATGCATGTTGATGTTTCTACATGTATGTACACTTTTATTTATATACGAATATTAAGGCATGGAGAAAAAGGGGAACTAAAAGGGCTTCATGGGTTTAGGGATGCATAAAGACCAGCCAAACAGAAAAAAAAAATCTCCTAAAAAAGGTACTTATGTTATGAACACAGTGGCACATTCAATTAAAATTATTTATAGGTATACCTGTATACTGAGATATAACAAAGTTAGATCTTTGTCTCATTCTGTATATCCAGATAAATTACAACTGTGCAATTTTAAATGTAATAAATAAATATAGCTTAAGATAATGCATGGGGATATTAATCAGTTCTCAAGAACTTTCTAATCATAAAAGCACTACTGCTGAAAGGGGAAAAAAATCAGTGAACTGGATTACATTTACAATAAAAACTTCTGGCATTAAAAAAAAAAGACATCATGAAAAGATACAAGCTGGGAAAATGTTTCTAAAGGAGTTCATAAAATGTTACTATCCTAAATACATAAAAAGCTCATGGAAAACATTCAAAACCTAAAGAAAAAACGAGCAAATGATGTGAATAAAAAATCCAGATTAGAATACAGGAGGCTAATGTGATCATAAATACAAATTAAAACAACTATAAATTATTATTTTGCATCTCTAAAATTAGCAGATTTTTAAAAATGCTAATGCTTTTTGAGGACAGAATTCAGAAAACAAGCTAATTCACTGCTAGAGAGACAGAATGTTCTAGAGGACAGCTTCAACTTGCATGCTAATAAAGTTAATCCCCTCTGATCCTGTAATTTTATTTCTAGATATTTATCTTAGAAAATAATCAGACACAAGAATTTATGAATATGGATGCTATTTGGCATATTATTTAAAACAGCAAAACACTGGAAAGGCACAGGCTTCTACTGATAGGAGACAGCTTCCTCACAATGCCATGAGACTCTGCCATAGGAAATGTTTTTACGGATACTCACTAGCAGGAAAGAGCCTAACAATAAGATGTTAAATTTAAACAGTAGAATGCAAATCGGAAGTGCAGTAATGATAACAATTTTTTCAAAGTAAAATTTTATTAATAGAGACAATAATACATACATGAAGACACTAAGTAGTTTTATATATACAGTAAAATCCTGTGATTTTTATTTTAGTTTCTATTTCAGTATTTTTCAAATTTGCTACAATTAACTTTATCCCTTTTAAAATGATACAGTTAATATATTCAGATTGCATCTTTAGATTTAAAAGGTAAGGGACTGTTTAATCAGGTAAATATTCTGTGGCTGAGGAAATTTATCTTGGGGCTTATGAACTTTCTGAAACTGTATAAAATGTTTAGATGGGAGGCTATCTATAATTTCATCAGATTCCCAAAGACAACCAGGACAAACCACTAAACGACAGCATCTTAAAAAATTTATAGATAAGTATCCTGATAAAAATATCCAAAAGTCATTTTCCAAAACTACCCGAGTTTTTACTTATAGTCTAAAACTTGTCTTCCTGGGCCTAACAGAGAAGCAGCTAGCTGGCTTGTTCCAATACTCAAATTAATTCTTCAAGCCAGCCCTACCCCACCCTCTCCTTTCTCTGCTTCCCCTCCCCTCACGCACTAATCCAAATATTTTCTTGTATATACAGGTTTTACTAGCATTAAAAAACATGTATGACAGGTTGTAAAACTAAAATGAAAAGGGCTGAATGTTTAATATCCACCAATAGCTCATATATAGGTATAGAAACCATTAAAGAAAATGAAATGCCCAGTGATTAGAGGAGCTATTTATATTGTAAAACTGCTTTGTTTTTGTTTTTATGTCACTTTCCATAATAGTCAGGAATGACTATTTCACCAGGATAAAAACAGTCAAACCAGTTAATAATTTCTACCTCACTGTATTTAAAAACACTGAATGACACTGCATCGGTGAGAAGTGCCTGAGTTTACTTTTGGCTTTAAATAACACAAAACAGCTATCACAGTCTACGCAAATATGAAAGACTCCTCTAGTTGTATTTCATCTGAGGCACCAGGACTTCTTTACTCCCAATTTGCCATAATGTTTTATAAAGCTAACAGAAAACTATTTCTCAACATAAACAAGATAAACGAATATAGCATGTAACACACAAATATTTGAATAGAAGGTATGATTTTTTAAAAGGGTTCTCTTGGTATAAAAAGTAAAACTTATTTGATAAGGACTGAGTTGGCAATGAGTTTAATTATACTTTACTCTGTGTATCTATTTTATGGCACTGGTTTTTATTTTTTTATTTTTTAATATTTCGATATTTTCTTTTTATTTCCATTTTATTTTATTTTATTTCTTTTCAGTGTTCCAAAATTCATTGTTTATGCACCAGACCCAGTGCTTCATGCAATACGTGCCCTCTTTAATACCCACCACCAGGCTCACCCAACCTCTCACCGCCCCCCTTCCAAAACCTCAGTTTGTTTCTCAGAGTCCACAGTCTCTCATGGTTCATCTCCCACTCCGATTTCCCCCAACTTACTTCTCTCCATCTCCCAATGTCCTCCGTGTTATTCCTTATGCTCCACAAGTAAGTGAAACCATACAATACTTGACTCTCTCTGCTTGACTTATTTCAGTCAGCATAATCTCTTCCAGTCCCGTCCATGTTGCTACAAAAATTGGGTATTCATCCTTTCTGATGGAGGCATAATACTCCATTGTATATATGGACCATATCTTTATCCATTCGTCCATTAAAGGCATCTCGGTTCTTTCCACAGCTTGGTGACCGTGGCCATTGCTGCTATAAACATTGGGGTACAGATGGCCCTTCTTTTCACTACATCTGTATCTTTGGGATAAATATCCAGTGTGCAATTGTTAGGTCATAGGGTAGCTCTATTTTTAATTTTTTCAGGAATCTCCACACTGTTTTTCAAAGTGGCTGTACCAACTTGCATTCCCACCAACAGTGGAAGAGGGTTCCCCTTTCTCCACAATCTCTCCAATGCATGTTGTTTACTGTCTTGTTAATTTTGGCCATTCTAACTGGTGTAAGGTGGTATCTCAATGTGGTTTTTTATTTTAATCTCCCTGATGGCTAATGATGAGCAAACAGTCAACAAAGCAAGGAGGCAACCCACAGAATGGGAGAACATATTCGCAAATGACATTACAGACAAAGGGCTGATATCCAAGATCTATAAAGAACTCCTCAAACTCAACACAGAAAAAACAGATAATAGCATCAAAAAATGGACAGAAGACATACATGAGCAGATACTTCTCCAAAGAAGACATACAAATGGCTAACAGACAAATGAAAAAATGTTCATCATCACTGGTTTTTAAATGATTGAATCATTATTTAAAAATCTCAGTATTATTTCTAGAGGAGGATCTAACTTAGATTTAACCATCAGATTTTTCTAGGGAAAAATGTTTCTGTATTTTTTAATTAACATTCGTTTCTGAGGAACACTGATTTGAAAGGGCTATTTCACTTTATTTTAGTGAAGAGAGAAAGGATCCCATTTAAACTTAGGAAGGCATGGAAGAAATAAACAAGTTGGCCGAACATAATTTCCCATTGATTCCTTTTGAAAAGTTATGAAATAAATATAAAATACAGAATATGAAAAGTTAGGAAAAGGTTAGGAAAAAATCTATTTAACTACATTGGCTAAAGAAACAGGAAGAAAAAGATGCATTTAAGTTGCAACACCCATAAAAGAATAAATTATTATGCTTCCTCTTGGAAGAAAAGTGTTTTAATATGTGGATGGGCATTGTCTAATCATTTCAAATCTACTTTGCTAAGGTGTAAAAGGTTTCAAATAAAAATCAGCAATAAAATGGCAAATGTCAAAATTGAAGGAACAGAAAACCTATTTGTTAGGACTAATTTATGGGTGTTTCTGTAATATTAAACTTAGTTTTTGCTCTGAAGTCTGCTTCTATCAGTTTATTAAACATCATATATACACATACAATTTTGATAGGCACAGTTAAGAAAGTTTTATTAGACAAGTAGGATTTATCTTTGCCATGCTTGAATAAAATTTCCAAGATGTTCCAAATTGAGTACAATGCTTATAGAAATAAGAATAAAGGTTTTCAGTTCTTTTAACCTGCGGCAGGATTCCGGAGTTGGTCAAACTCTAGCAGAGCACTAAGAGGGGAACACTGCCTTCGTATGCTCTGCAGTAAAGGTTAACAAACTTTTTATATAATGGGCCAAATAGTAAATATTTTTAGTATTGCAGGCCATACACTTTCTGTCACCTCTATTCAACTCTACCATCATAGTGTGAAAAGAGCCATACACAATATAACAATGGATGAGTGTGGCTGTGTTCCAGTAAGATTCTATTTACAAAAATAGGCAACGGGCCCGATTTGGCCCACGGGCCATCATTTGCTAATCCCTGGTCTCAATTATTGTGGAGAAAATATGAAAACTATATTGTGTCAGAAGAAAACGTTATGGTATAAAGTGAAGCAAAACAAAACAAAAAAACAGCACTCAAAACAACATAAACTGAAGAGTTGAAATGTTCAGCCATTATGTACCTGTAGCTAAAGGATAGCTGGAAAAACATAGGATTAGTTATATTAGCTGTTCACAAGATTTGCTCTGACCTTTTAAATTTCTTTGTGAAAATAACATTTTGAACTTTTGACATTTATCTGTAAGGTATATCCTTGCAAAGTCCTACTTTCTCCCTAGACTTTTACCCTTACGACCAGACAATAGTCTCCTCAAAAAAACCAAAACTAAACAAAACTTTTTCAAATAGAAATTCATACTTTTAACAATACACTAAATATATTTCTACTGTGTTCTCATTTACTCTCAAATAGTGAACTAGATGATACTGATTACTGATAATTTTGTTGAATGATAGAGAAGAACCATAACTTAAGATATAATTAAATGTTGACAGTGATAAGGAAATATAGACTACAAACCCACCACAAGCCCCAAACTTGTTACACTTAATTATTCCCTCTCTCTTAACAGATCTTTCCCTTTATATATGTGTGGTCAAATAACTGGGCCTCAAATTCTTGTTATGCAATTAATTTCTTCCCTTTCAAGAGTGAGCTAGTATTGATTTTAGCAAAGATGACAGAGAATCGGTCACTATTTTCTGTCTTATTCTACAGAAGCAAGGCTAAAGCAAGTTTTGGCTTTTAATTTGTCTTCATTTATGTATTCAACAAATGTTTACTAAGTACCTACTATGTACTATGCACAATGCTACGAGTTAGGATACTGTATTGAAAAAAACAAAACAAAACCAGAAAGCCATGCCTTCAATAATCTTCCATTATGACAGCAAAGAAATACATCAATAAATGAAAGTTTTACAAGACATAATATGTGATATAAAAAAAATCCCAGGTTGCTGAAATAACCTATAATAGAGAAGGCATCTACATTAGGCAGGATGTCAAGGAATGCCTTTCAAACCGGTGACATTTTAGTTGAGATTTAAGACCACAAGGAATATAGGGCTCTAGTCATTCAAAGTGCACTCACTGGTGGGGTGAAAGTAGTAGAGAGCTGCACACCAGGTAGAAGGAAGAACATGCAAAGACTCTAGGATAGCAAAGAACTTTGCTTGAATGAGAAACTGAGAGATGACAATAGTGAGTTAAAGAAATAACAATGAACAAATGAGGACAGAGGCAAGGGCAGCAATCAGTTCATTCAGTGCAGTGTTGACCACTGTAAGTCTGAATTTACTCTAAGTGCAGGGGAAGCCACTGAAGAGCTTTAAGCTGGTGGACCACGATTTATCTAGATTAGGACTCTGAGTGTGAAAGAGTGCATTATCAGTAATCGCACCTGGATAACTGGCTAAAACCAGAATGCCCTGGATAAATGGAGACCTATACAGAAGAGTGGCAAGGTCTGACTGCATTCTGAGAACCTTCTGCTGTTGTGAGGAGAATGGACTGAATTAGGGCAAGACTAGATGCAGGAAGACCAGTGAGTTTACTACTGCGGTTCTCTAAAAGAGAAATGGGTAGTGCTTCATGGCATTGGTAATGGGAGGCAGTGGATGAAATGGAGATATACTTTGGAGGTAGACTCAACAGAACTCCTTGACACTCATCTACAAGTTTAAACTTCCCTGGTGGTCTAGTGGTTAGGATTCGGCGCTCTCATCTACAAGTTTATTCAAGGATAAGATTGGTATATTGGCAAGTAAGGTACTATTAATGAAGTAATGTATGGGATATATTGACTTACTATACAATACTTAAGATACTAAGCTGTACACCTGGAACTTATGTAACCCTGTGTCAACTATACTAAAAAAAAAAAAAAAGAAAGAAAAAAAGAAAGAAAGAAAAAGGAAAAGATTATGACTCCACAGAATACTACAGAACCATAAATAGGTGCCTGGGTGGCTCACTTAGTTGAATGTTCAATTCTTTGTTTTGGCGCAGGTCATGCCCAGCATGGAGCCTGCTTAAGATTCTCTTTCTTTCCTTCTGATCTTCCTCTTCTCTTTCTCTCTCTCTCTCAAGAAAAAAAATTAAGTTAAAAAAAAAGTTTTAAAAAAACCCATAAAAAATACATGCATACCATCTTCAACAATTTTATGTAATCCCTTCTATACTCATCAAAAGTAATGAACATTTATGAAAAATGCTAGTAAATGTTGATTTTAAAAACTATTTTAAAGAAAAGTGATATTCTTATGTAAAGTTAAACTCAGGTTTCTGGGATATTTATAGTTCCTTAGTTTACACAGACCTATATAATCAATAACAGATAAGGCTTTAATAGATTTTCAATATTTCATTGTTTTACAAGTCTCGAAGTTCAACTCACATGCATTTCTTTAAAATCCTTCAAAATTAATGAATAGTTAATGTAAAACTTGCCAAGTGAGAAATCTTTAGGAAATGGACATTCCTAAGCAGAACACAACATACAGAGAAAACACGTTCATTCTCACCTATCATCTTATAAAAAATAATTTCCTCCTCCCTAATCATAAGTCCTCAAATGAGGTAAAATTGTCTTGTGCCAACAGAACATTATAAATATGTTTGTACATTCTCAGGATGCAGTGATTTTGTCCTTCTGGGCCCCACTTTCCTCATGTAAAATGGGAGATAGTAAGAATTTCTTAGGATTATTAAGATGAATATGGCTTCTTCTACAAGGATACACAGACACCACTGTATGCAAGCATGTGTCTTAAGGTAAGATATGCTGAAGAAGAAACATACAGCACATCTTCCGGAATTGTTGACTGAATTAGACAGTAATTAAAATAGTGTATTTATGTTGAAATAGACATAGATATATTATGACATAGAATACAAAATTTGAATTAAATTTCATTAAAAAAATTTCTTAAAAGTCATATTCAAAAATTCATTTAGTCTAACTTCTCCTTAGAGGGGTGAATGTACACAACTACCCAGAACATGGTAGGGCTACTTACAGTACTCCTGGAACAGGGTAGGCACTCCATATATGGCATTTGTAGGGAAAACTAGCTTTAGTGCTTATGAAATGACTGGTATATAATTATTTTTATGAAAGAATTATCTCTTTCTCAACATTTTGTTCAAAAAAGAAAAAAAAGGTAAAATGGTCCTTCTTTTCCAAATATTTAATAAAACAGTGTGGCATTCAGCCCATGTAAAAGGACTCTTTTTGGTCTCCCTGGTGATTTGCACTATCCGGTAAAACACACACTCTTCTGAGAGCCTTACAGCTAAAAACAAACAAAATCAAGGCAGATTACAAAGAGAATGTAAAAAATTTTACTCAATTAATTCTGACTGAATTTCCTTTTATTCTCCATAAATGAGAGAGGCAATAATGCACACACACAGACAGAGATAAGGACTTAGATGTTGTCAGTTCTTTACCCCAGTCCTTTGCCTCAGACTATACTCCCACATGGAACAATAATCAGACGTACATGTAAGGTAAAAATCCCTTTCTCACAACTCAACATTTGCTCTGTTCTCTGTGCAGAACACTATATTACGTGCTATTTAGAGTTGCAAGTAAAACAAGAAAAAAAGAGTAGAAAAATGGAGAGCAGAAAGTCCCACCCTGCATTTAAAGAGCCTATCCCAGTGTGGGAGACCATACACATATCTCAAACGCTGAAAACAAACATAAACTCATAAATAAATATGACCCAGTTTAAGCTGTGCATAACTACTATTGGATAAAATCACATCACTTCAGCTTTCACTAACTGCAAATTTGTAAATGTTAGGCTATAGCGGACATGGGAATTCAGCTTTGACTCATGAAAACTGACAAAATGCATTGAAGCTGCAAACAATCCAAATAGAAGGGCTTTCAAGAACTATTCACTCCTTTTCTAAAAAAAGGAGAAACTCAGAAATATGCAACTTAGAAACAATTTCTTCGTTTCAGGTCTGTGAGTCAAGAAAGATAGGTTTCCCTTTATTTGTCTTTGCAACCAAGCGAGCTAAATTATTTTATTCAAGTAGAGCTATTACAGTTGCCTCTTAATTCACCTAGCCATCTAAAATGATAATACTAATACTAACAGCAGTGGTAATGGCAGTGGTAATACTCATTGATTAATTGCTTAAGGCCCTGTCCGAATCAAACCTCTATCTTTTCCCACCCTTCCCCAACTGCTGCCAGCCAAAAGCTCTCCACACTAGTCCCATTGTAATGTGTCTGAATCTGTTGTTCTAGTAGGCTGCAATAATCTTTTGAATTCTGTCTAACTCTTACTCAATTTTTTAAAAAGATTTTATTTATTCATTTTGAGAAAGCAAGTGAGCACAGGGAGGGGCAGAGGGACAGGGAGACAGAGGATCTCAGACAGACTCTATACTGAGGGAGGAGACTTGATCTCACGATCCGGAGATCATGTCCTGAGCCGAAATTAAGAGCCTGACCTTTAACCAACTGAGCCACCCACGCACCCACCCCTTGTTTCTAACTCCTACTCGATTTTTAAAACTCAGCTTGACCTCATATCCTCTAGGAAACTGTGCCCAATAATACCCTGCTCCCAAAATACCCAGAGTACTACTGAGTAAGTGCTGGCATATATCTGGTATATCTGGTATACCTGGCACCAGAAGGGCAGATTTCCTTTTCTATCTCTACCACATATCTGGAGAATTCACTTCAAGTCTGAAATCACATCTTTCCTTATTATGGATCTAGAGCACCCAGTATTACAGACACTGAAAATATATTCCATTAAGTGAATGAATGTGTTGGGCACTATTCCAGGAATTTATATTTCTACATAGGAATTATTCAGGTCTGAGAACTACTTCAATAATACTAGCTTCAGATTTGGGAAAGAACTTGATGAAGCTCTCAGAATTACCAAGTGATGGAGTCAGGAATAATTCCAGGCCTGTTGGGTTGCAGCCCAGGTAACTCCATGCTGTCAACTCAAAATATTGTCTTAAGTTCAGGTCTTTGGTTCCTGGATGTGATTTCTTCTCATACTGAAACTTGAGCTATCACCCTCTGGCCAAATGAAGACTCATTTTAAAGCATGCAAACTGGGATTTCAATGAAAAAATTCAGTGTTTCAAATCGCCACTGAAGGACTTCTCAAAGCCTTCACAGTCATGTGAACAGACATCTCTAAGGTAGCGGTTCTCAGTTTCATACAGTGGATTATTTCATGAGAGGAAAAAAGAATGAGGAACCACCAACTCCGTCTTACCCAGTTGCCACTGAAAAGAAACCTCACCATTACTCGTGGGAAGAATGGCATCTGAGAAAATACTTTAGCAATGTCATTCAGTAAATTATTAATCCATGCCATAAAACAGACTACAGACACTGTCATATTATAAACTTTATAAGAAACCAGCTGGCAGACCACCCAGAGACTCCTAGGAGCCCATCAGTGGTCTGTGGGGACCACACTTTGAGAATCACTGTTAAAAGAAATGATACGGCTTCCTCCTCAGTAATTCAGGAACTCATAGTTTTTGTTTTTTTCTAGGGGAACACACTGCCCTTGTAAGCCAAAAAAAAAAAAAAAAAAAAAAAAAATCAAAGCAGTAAGACCTCTAAATTCTTCTAAAACACTGTCATAACCCCAAACTACCTTTTTTATGGGATGTAGTCATGTAGGCAGTGAACTTCTCTATTTGTGTCAGTATATATATATAAAAGACTAAATACATATAAACACAACTTTTATTTAGCTTTTAAAATTTCTTCTTTTTTAACTGTGGAATCACTAGTCATTCTGGAAAAATAGAACTTGATGTTTTTCTTCTTTAGGATTTTACATTAAGTGAATGAATGTTATCAGACATACCTAATACCAGTATCTAAACCAAACCAGACCACTATGTCATTTCAAGCACGATCAGTCTGTCTACGTAGCTGGAGTCTGGGTCTATAATGCTCTCATCACTCAGAGTTTGCAGCTGCCTTCTCAATCAGTTTATGAGCCACAAAAGAGAGCAGTCTTGATACTTTGCAGTGAAAACACATTTATTGGTCACTGTCTTTGTGCCAGGAAATATTTGAAGAGCTGAGGATACAACAGTGGAAGAGAAAGGAAAGGAAAACTCTAAAATCATCTTTATCACCTTAGAATTTATATTCTACTAAGGAGAAGGACATAAATAAGGAAAGGACAGAAATATGATAGGTAATCAGAAGGGCTGTCAGTGGGAGGGAGGAAAAGCATCGGTACTTTATTAATAGAGTATTCAGAGAGTGTGATTTGTAGGAAGAAGGGAAGCAAGACAGGCAGGTATCTAGGGAAAAAAATGTTCTAAGCAAAGGAAGTGGCAAACTCAAAGGCCCAGAGCCAAGGCACAGCAAAGAGGGCCAGGAAGCAGAAACACAGATGAAGAAATGTGGTGGGAGACTAGATCTTGCAGGGCCTGGCAGGGGACTGAAAATTCTGGCTTTTACACTGAGTAAGATGAGACGACAGTGAGGGGTTTTGAGGAGAACAGTGACATTATCTGACTTGTATCTAAAATGACCACTCTGCTCTGTTGTGATTAAACTCATCACATCAGGATACATCAACAGCAGAGAACCTAGATACAAGCGCTACTGTACATTGGAGATACAAGTCTGGAGATCAGTTAAGAGGTCTGGGTTAGAGCTATAAATTTGGGACTTATCGGCGTGTATCTGCTACTTGAAGCCAGCTCCTAGAAAAGATCCCTGGAAGGAGTGGAGACAAAGCCAAAGAGTGCCAGAGACTGATGTCTGATTAATTCCAGATTGAGAACAACAGTCAGCAAAGGAGGCTCAGGAAAGTGAGGCAAAGGACAGTAAGAGTGTTTAGTGCCCCAGAAGCCAAATGAAAACATTTCATCGAAGAGAGAATGTGTGACTGTCAAATACTGCTGAGCAGTCAAGTAAGGTGAAGACTGAAAATCAGACCAGCCTCAGCAACACGGAGGTCTCTTGTACCTCTCAGTAAGAGCAGTTTCAGAGAAGTGGGGAGGGTGAGATCTGACTGAGAGAGGCTAATGAAAATTGGACTCAAGCAAAAATTTAATTAGGTAGCACAAATATATAAGATTAAAATACCAACATCTTTTCTCTACACACAATAAATGAAAATGATACTAGAAGAAAATACTTCAGGAATAAACATCACAAAAATGTGCAAAGCTTCTATGAGGAAAACTTGTAAATAAAAAAACTGCTGAAAACCATTATAGACTTGAACATATGAAAAAACACATCCCTTATTTGTAAACAGAATGACTCAATAGCATATAGATGCCAGTTTACTTTACATAATTTGTCAAGTCAAGGAGATCCCTCTAAAAACACCAGTATGTTTTTCTCTAGAGCCAGAAAGTTTATTCTAAAACTCAGGTTATTTTTTTTAAATGGCATTCTTAAACCACTGGGGATAAAGTGGAAATTATTACCTCCATTTAATAAATGGAGTTGGGACAAACAGACAGTCATCTAGAAAAAAAAAATTGAATCTATATTTCCTCTCATATACAAGAATAAAATCAATTTTTTTACCTCGATTGTTTTTTTGGGGGTATTGAATTTTATAAGTTCTTTATAGATTTTGGATAAAAACCTTTTATCATATATGTTACTTGCAAGTATCTTCTCCCATTTGGTAGGTTGCTTTCAGTTTTATTGACTGTCTCCTATGCTGTACAGAAGGTTTTATTTTGATAATGTCCAAATAATTAATTTTTGCTTTTGTTTCCTTTGCCTCAGGAGATATATCTAGTAAAAAGTTGCTATGGCTGATGTCAAAGAGGTTACTGCCTGTGTTCTCCTCAAGGATTTTGATGGTTTTCTCACACTTAGGTCTTTAATCAATTTTTAAATCTATTTTTGTGAATGGTGTAAGTGGTCCAATTTCATTCTTCTGCATGTGGCTGTCCAGTCTTCCCAACACCATTTCCTGAAGAGACTTGTGGTGATGAGCACTAGGTCATGTATGGTACTGTTGAATCACTGTAATATATACCTGAAACTAATATTATACTGTGTGTTAACCAACTGGGATTTAAAAGAAAACAGAAAAAAAGAGAAATAAGTGTAATATAACCTATGGGTACAAACGTATGGGAATAGCTATATGTTTTCCTCACTGAAAGCAAACTGTGAATAAACCTTCTTTCAATTAAAAAAAGAATAAATTCCAAATGGATCAGAGATAACAAATGTAAAAATATAAAACTATACAATACTTTAAGAAAATATGAGTGTTTTTCATACAACCTGAGTACAGAAAAATGTTTCCAAACTGTGATTTTAAAATACAGCTACAAATAAGGAAAAGATGGCCATATTTGACTCTACAGAAATAAGAATCTTCTGCATGCAAAATTCACTATTAACAAATCCAAAAGAAATGAAAAACTGGGAAAAATACTTGGCAAACATGCAATACAAAAAAGGGGTTAATATCCCTAATTTATGAAGAACTATCAAAAATCAAGGGGAAAAAGGTTACTGAAAAAATACACAAAATATACTGATAGCTCATGAAAAGAGATATAGAACATTATTTCAACCTTACTCAAGATTAGAGAAAAACAAAATAAAACTGCACAGAGATATCACTTCTTACCTATTAGATTAACAAAAATTCAGAAGCTTGACTTTAAATCCCCCAAAATCAAGGGGCAAAAAAGTATATCAAATATACTATCTTTGTGAAGAAATCTGTTATTATATCTGTGCATGTAGATAGAGATGTATGTTTGCAAATATGTGTATATGTATATGTATACATACATACATACATACACCTAAAAGAAATGGATTTTCCTGAGAAAATTCTTTAATATATTGCTGACTTCTGAATCATTTTAATGTTTTATACATTCAAGAAATCACACTGAATCAAAGAGTATGTATGTGGCTAGTTGGGGCAGAAATGAACCAAACCACATATTAATCAATAACAAAACACTCAGAAGGAAAAAGTACCCAAATACATTTTTAAAGAAACAATTTTACTAAGATATAATTTACACATAATAAAAATATCTGTTTTTTTTGTTTTGTTTTAACTTTTTTTTTTATTAAATTGATTTATTTTCAGAAAAACAGTATTCATTATTTTTTTACCACACCCAGTGCTCCATGCAATCCGTGCCCTCTATAATACCCACCACCTGGTACCCCAACCTGCCACCCCCCCACCACTTCAAACCCCTCAGATTGTTTTTCAGAGTCCATAGTCTCTCATGATTCACCTCCCCTTCCAATTTACCCCAACTCCCTTCTACTCTCTAACACCCCTTGTCCTCCATGATATTTGTTATGCTCCAAAAATAAGTGAAACCATATGATAATTGACTCTCTCTGCTTGACTTATTTCACTCAGCATAATCTCTTCCAGTCCCAACCATGTTATTACAAAAGTTGGGTATTCATCCTTTCTGATGGAGGCATAATACTCCATAGTGTATATGGACCACATCTTCCTTATCCATTAGTCCGTTGAAGGGCATCTTGGATCTTTCCACAGTTTGGCGACCGTGGCCATTGCTGCTATAAACATTGGGTTACAGATGGCCCTTCTTTTCACGATATCTGTATCTTTGGGGTAAATACCCAGGAGTGCAATTGCAGGGTCATAAGTATAAATTCTGGTGAGTGTTGACAAACGTATACATTCCTGCACTAACCCCCACAATCAAGATCTGTAGGACATTTCTTTCTTTCTCTTTTTTTGAGAGAGAAAGCGAGTGAGCAAGCATACATGGAAGTGGGGTGGGGTGGGTAAGGGCAGAGGGACACAGAGAGAGAATTTTAAGCAGGCTCTATGCCCAGTGCAGAGCCCAGCGTGGGGCTGCATCTCATGACCTGAGCCAAAATCACAAGTCTGATGCTTAACCAGCTAAGCCACCCAGATGCCTCAAGATCTGTAGGACATTTCTATAACCCCCAAGCCTCTAGTCAACCAACAATAGGTCTTCTGTTACTATGGATTAGATTTCTCTGTTTTAGAGCTACGTATGAATGGAATTGTACACCATATATTCTAGTTTGAAGTCTTTCATTCATCTGTGTTTGTGGTATCCTTAGTTCATTTTTAAAGTTCTTGAGTAGTATTTTATGACTACTCCACAATTTGTTTATTCATTGAACTTTTGACAGATATTTGAGTTGTTTCCAGTTTGGGGCTATGATGAATAAAGCTGTTTAAAACCATCATGCAAAAGTAATTGCATACGCATTTTCATTTCTCTTGATTCTTCATTTCTTTTAGATAAATACACAAAACTGCAGAGACCTATGCTAAGAATATGCTTATAAGAAAATGCAAAACTCATTTTCAAAGTGTTTGTGCTATTTTACATTCCTGTCAGCTCCTCATCCTCACCAACAATAAACATTTTCAACCTTTTCATTTTTATCCATTGTAATGGAAATATAGAAATAGCACATTATGGTTTTAATTTGCATTCCCCACTGACTAATGATGTTGAGCATCTTTGCATGTGTTTATTGGTCATTCACAAATGTTCTTTAATGAAGTGTTTTTATAAAATTTTTTGTTCACCTTTCATTGGATTGTTTGTCACATAATTATGGATTGATCAGTACCTTATATATTCTAAATACAAATCCTTTGTCTGATACATATTTTGTTTCTATCTACGCTGAGGTTACAAAGGTTTTCTCTGATGGTTTTTTAAGAATTTTTACACCTTTAGCTTTCATGATAATGTTTACATAAAGCATGAAAGAGGGGTTGAAGTTCATTATTGTTCTATGTGGATATCCAGTTGTTTCAGCGCTATCTGTGAAAATACTACCCTTTCTACCTTAAATTACTCACTCTGTCAACTTAACTGAAATGCAACTGAATATTTTTGTGGCTCTATACCTGCATTTCTTACTCTGTTCTATTGCTCTCTAGGTCTATCCTTGTGCCAATACCACTGCTTTGATTACTGTAACCCTGAGACAAAGTAAATCATCTCATTTGTTCCTTCTCAGAAGTGTTTTGGCTATTCTACATCCAGTGCATTTCCATATAAATTTTATAGTCAGTTTACCAAGGTCTCTAAAATAGCCTACTGGGCTTTTAATTGGGGTTGCAATAAATCTATAGGTCAAGGAAACCCAACAAGATTGATTTTTCCAATCTACAAATTTTCTCTCTTAATACATTTCAGTCTTTTAATGAAACAATGTTTTGTAGTTTGGGGTGTACAGTTCTTACATAGAATCTGTTCAATTTATCCTTGGGTACTTTATGTTTTTGAGGCTATTTCAAAGGGTGGTTTTAAAATTCTAATTTCATAATTAGTATAAAAACATACAATTGGCTTTTGAGGACTGACATTGTGTCCTTGACCTTGCTAAATTTGGTTATTAATTCTAGAAACCTGAATTTTACATTTTTTTTCATTTGCTAAGCTTTCTGATTTTTATCTCATTTTATGGCATGGTTAGGGTATCCACTATTACATGATCAAAATACATGATACAAAGAGCATCCTTGCCTTGGCCTCATTCTTCAGGAAAAAGCATTTGGTCTTGAACTTTACTAAGCAGGTTTGTTTCAGTAGAGATCCTGCTATAGCAATCCTGCCATGCATATCTTATGTATTAGAGGATCGACCAAATAAGTACATATATTGAGGCTGTTGATAAGCCAGTTCTTTTTATGAAGGAAAGGTGACTAAGAAGCAAGAATTTGATTGTTAGAAAAAGAAAACAAGGAAGTAGGAACTAGAGATGACCCCTATCAGCAACTTTTTTGGGGAATTTTGCTGTTAAGAAAAGCAGCTAGAAAAAGAAGGTCCAAAAGAAAAGGGGGGGTGGATTTCAGACAGAAGAAATAAGAACATATTTTTATGTTGATAAGAATGATCTAGTGGAGAGTGGCTAAGTGATGATGCAGAAGAAAGGCATGCTGGTGTCTTTGGGTGAGTGAGAAGGGATGGAATCTAAAGGACAAGTAGTCAGGTTGGCTTTAGACTGAGAATGGATAAAGTCATAGTTACAGGATGGAAGGCACGTATGTGGGCATCCATGCAGGAAGAACAACAGATGTGGGAGGCCTAATCTCTTTATCCCAACTTTCTCAGAGAATTAAGAAGCACGCTGTAAGTTGAGAATGAGGATGGGAAAGAAGTTGTCAGAGATTTAAAGGAAAAGAAAAAGGTACAATATGTCATCCACGAGACTGGGAGACTGAACAAAATGGGGGAATACGTATTATGTATCGTATTTTCTATATGACATATATAGATATAGATATATATAAGTACATATAACATTATACATTATAAATATCTCAAAGGGCATCAGCAAACACTTTATTTGAAGTTACTGGTCATGTACTTAATGTGAGACCAATCAGCATAACAGTACATATTTCTCCATTGATAGCTGTGCAGGTACAGGATGACTGCTGTTCAGAATTTAACCATCACTGAGTTTTCCAGGTGAATTAGACTAGGAAGGAAAAGGCCAAGAATTAAACACAATATGCAAGAAAATGATTATAGTTATTGGCTGTTAGGGGAGGGATTAGGGAAGGTGTTGACTGTTTTAATTGAAGTTCTAGAGAGGTGCAGTTACTGTTAGCAATGAGGTCTTGGGTGTGACCATGGGAATTAATGGCTGAAGCAAGCTAAAGGACAGCATCACTGGAAGAGAGAAAATGAAGAACGTGAAAGACCAGGTTGTTGGAAGGATCATGTATGTAGCTACTGAACTGACCAAAAATTATAGAAGGAGTAGGATGACCACAAAGACAATAAAACAATAAGATCTTTTGAGAAATCAAAGGGAATGACCTATGTATTTGGCAGTATTGTTTGATGGAATGACAGTTTTAGTTATAATAGGGAAGTAAACAAAAAGCTTTTTTGAGATGAGTCACTGATAGAAGATTTAAAACATATTTTCTGAAATGGTATAGTTAATGGGGTGGGAGAACTATGCCATGGTGGTGTTATGAGTTTGAAAAAGGATATTTAAGTAATACTGTTAAAATTTGCTATTGTCATATTTAATTAATTCTGAAATTTAATATTAAAGGGCACGAGACTTTTGTTTATCAGACGTGATAAGAGCTAAGAAAGATGGTTGAGGGGTGCCTGGGTGGCTCAGTGAGTTAAGCCTCTGCCTTCAGCTCAGGTCATGGTCTCAGGGTTCTGGGATTGAGCCACACAATGGGCTCTCTGCTCAGCAGGGAGCCTGCTTTCCCCCCTCTCTCTGCCTGCCTCTCTGCCTACTTGTGATCTCTCTCTGTGTGTCAAATAAATAAATAAAATCTTAAAAAAAAAAATAGAAAGAAAGATGGTTGAACAGATACACAATCGTATCAAGTTTCACTGGAAAGTTTCTCTAGGAATGTGCTGAATGTAATTTCCAGATTATGGCATGAATGCCATTCAACAGCTTTGCAAAAAAACCAATTATACAAATGGCAGAATTTTGTATAGACTGCATTTCTCTGTAGATGATAACTGTCAGTATAATTAAACATTTTTGATGTGCAGATGCTCTTATTTAACCAAATTTAAAGCCAACAGCAAAACAAAACATACACATAAATACAGCTCTTATAAAATGCCCCATTATTACTAACAGACATTACCTTGGTTCTGCTGTCAGGAGAAAAGAATCTCATACGCTATATCTTACTTCAAATTCCCAAGAGGATCTCTAGTGCACTGGGCACTGCACTAGAGGCTGGGAATGCAATGATAACTAAAATGAAGTCCTTCCCTGTATGAAGGTTGTATTTTAACGGGGAACTCAGACCAGGAAAGCAGGGTTTGGGGAAAGAGTATGAAAGAGGAAAAAAGCATTCCAGGAAGAAGAAAGCCTAAGCAGGGCAGAAGGCAAGAAAAAGATCTATGTGTGAATTTGGTTGAGTGAGCAAGGTAGGGGCAGAAAGAGGGGGAGAGAAGGGAAAGAAAAGAGAGAGAGAGAGAGAGAGAGAGAGAGACGGAGAAATTAAGAAGTCAAGGATGACTTTATGGGGTTTTAGTTTTACTAACTGAGTAGAAGGCAGTATCCGTACATGAGAAATATAACATTTGCAGGAAAACAATAATTGGAGGGATAAGTAGAGTTGTTTAGTTTCTTATACACATACAAGGTGCCTGCCCCTAAGTGTCAAGGCTAAGTGGACAGGCTCAGACCCACCATAATACAGATGGTATTTAAAAAAAAAAAAAAAAAATGCAAGCGTGGTAGGCAAAATGGCAGCCCAGGCTCTGAATAATGTTCTATATGACCTGCACTGAGTTACTGAAATTTTAAATTATTTAAACATCAGATCCCACATAAAGATCCATACTTCCTGACTTATCTTGAAACAACAAAACAAACAAACAAAAACCCAAAAAGCAAAAAGATAATACTAGATCCAGCTGGTGACAGACCACTGCTGCTGAATAGCAATATTTGACATATCTTTACGATTCAGTGTTTTATACTCCCTTGTGGCAATACTTATTTAAGTCATCTGACTGGATTCAATGTGCTCTTGCAAATTCATGATCTGAATTTGCTTGAGTGCCTGTTATGTACAGAGTAGTAGTTAAAAGCATGCATTTTGAAGCCAGTGCATGCCTGGTTCTTTAAATCTCAATTCTGTCACTTCCCAAACTGTGTGACATGGATCAAAGCATTTAGTATATGCTTTCTTCAGTTTCTTCTTCTATAAAATGGGACAGCATTTATCTGAGGATTATGCTGAGGATTAATGAATTAACAGATGTAAAATGCCTAAGACACTAGCACAAAGTAAGCACTCAAAATGCTTACTGTTCCACTAGAATGTAAACTCCATGAAGGTGAGAATTTTTATTCATTTTGCTTTCAGTGAAATATCTCAAGCCCTGGAACAGTGTTTGGCATACAGTAGTTCTCAATAAATATTTGGTGAATGCATAGGTGAATAAATAAATGAAAAGCAATTACTCTCGCTATTGATATCAAAGTAACCAATCTTCCTTATATTACACTTGGATACCCAGAGATATGTATATAGCTCAGAATCTCAAAAATTTAGGTGTGCATTATTTAGTATTTCAGAGATCATATATTTCATTCTTTGAGAGTAAACACATTATATATACAGATTACAGGGTAGTTTCTGATGTAGTTTGTTATCCCTTCCTACATTTCTTGAGAAAGTGCTGGGAAATACATCTGAGCAAACTTCTGCAATCAGCATGCAACAATCAATTCTACTAGCTATTTCTCTCTCTCTCTTTCTTTTTTTGAAATTTTATTTGTCAGAGACAGAAAGAGAGTGAGAGAGTGAGTGCGTGCGTGCACACAAGCAGCGGGGAGCAGCAGAAAGAGAGAGAAGCAAGCTCCCCACTGTGCAAGGGCTCTGGGATCACGACCTGAGCTGAAGATAGATGTATAACCAATGGAGCTACCCAGGTGTCCCTAGTTATTCCTCTATAGATTATAATGATATTCTTGATGAGAGCTTCACTATAAAAAAAAAAATCCATGAAGAATCATCTGCCATTCTCTCACACCTATCTCTGACTGCAATTTTTCATAAGAATTTGTATTGCAAACTAACTTCCTTGCTATTTATTTTACTAAAGATGTTTTCCTCATTAAGCCTTTATAATACAAAGTGAAACTAGGGGGCTAGTAATACTCTTTTTCAAGGTCATGTTAAGGGACATCAGTATTTCCTAATATCAGAAATAACCCATAGGATCTGAGGAATGATGGGAGAATCATGACACACACGGTCCCTAAAACAAAAAAAAAAAAAAGGAAAAAAAAAAAGAAGAAGAAAAACTGGCCATATCGTTGCGAACAAACAGTTCTGAACTCTGGAAAATAGCCAAACATATATAACAAGCTGAAAAGCATTTCTCCAAGAAAGATGACTGAACTGTAGTAAGCACATTGGGGTGTGAGGTGTACTAATGTGAGGGTCAACCCCGTTCCTTCTCCACACTCCCACCACTTCCAAGGCAGGTGAAGCAGTCTCTTAAGCATCACATGACTAGGAGCTCTGTGAAAAAGCTTGGCTCCTAGGGCACAGTAAAAACAGTAGTAATCGGTGGCAAGTAATCAGGAATACCACCATCAGAGCTGTCTAATGCAGCAAATGTGGCAAGCAAAATTCAACCAAAAATTTAAAAAGGAGTCCTGAAGAACAAGAAGAATAAGACAGCCATAAGGGGTTTTGAAAAGCATGTACACATTCCTAGGGATTTGGAAGGTTTATCCAGGCACACTTAGTAAGCCCAGGAAGGATTCCAGTTATCTCCTTATCCACTGCACACAATGAAGCCCTCTGTGTCCGGAGCTACTTGTAAACCATCCACCCTTTGAATGTGTATTACTACACACACCTCTCTCAGCAAAGATGGAAGTCATACTGACTCATAGCTTTTAAAGAGAAATGACCAGTCTCTGGCTGACAATTAAGAAGAAAGTGTGGCCACACACAGTAAAAAAAGAAGAAGAAAAAAGAACAGTCAATAGAAAGTGTCCTTGAGAGGGCTCAGATGTTGGACTTAGTAGGCAAAGATAAACAGCTTTAGATAAACTATTATAAACACAGAACTGAATGCGGCACTTGTAAGTATTCTACAAAGCTGCAAAATAAGAACTCTCTTCTTTCTAGAACCCAAAGAAGTACTTTTTAATGATTTAAAAGAGACATCTTAGGGAAACACTGAAATTAGCCCTCAAAAGGCTATTTTATTTAAATTATTAAATGGGAATGCCTGAAAGTGCTTCTTAGCATTGAAAATAAGAAAAAACAACAAAGTTTAGTTCATTTCCTTTGAGAAGCTTTTTCCATGTAAAATCCTTCTTACTACAGACCCAACCTTTGACCATTTCCTCCTAACAACCAGGTATTTGCACCATATTGCACAAGTTGAAGACAGTGTTTATAGTAGTCTTTCAAGTACTCTCTACACATATTTAAAACTATAGTAAATTAAATGAAGCGAAATTTTTAGGAATGTTCATTTAGAAAAATCAGAATTTTTTCTTAAAAAAAATTGAATCATAAAAGGTCTTGTGATACCACAAAACTAACCTTCCAAAGTGGGAGATAATAAAATAAATGCCAAAACTTTAAGCTTTAAACTTCTATCTGAGGGAGTGGGGACTGAGGGAAGGAAGAGATGGGTGTGGCTAAAGGGAGAGAGGGATGAGATGGGAGGGAGGCATGGCAGTATTTATTTTGCTTCTCAGTATAACTCATTTGTTTTTTCAATAATCATGCATTTCATATTTGGAGATAAAAAAAGAATATTCAGATAACTGATATCAAAGAGCTAGCAAGGCTTAGAATACAAAGTTCAATTATTAAATCTGTGAACAGAGACAGAGTTAATACTTTTAAAGGCCTGATTTGTGAACGACTCCCAAACTACTAGGAAAGCCACGGTGGAAAAGAGAAATGTGAATTTAGCTATCAATAGAATCAAATAAAAAAAAAAAAGAAAGAAAATGAAAATCTAGGAAAATTTGTTTAAATAAACTGATAGGCAGTTCTAGATAGAAGTTACGTATCATTATGATAGCTCCTTCCTAAAAATATTTCACTTGCATATAGCCTGAAAAGCCTGACATGTCCTTAACTTTAGTTACTATGTGAAAAAATGCCAGTTAGAAAGTAATCTAAGTTAGTTATCTAAATTAAAATTAGCATGAGAGAGAGACACAGAAAGAACAGCAGGAGGTGGAGAGGGAGAGAGAGAGAATCTCAAGCTGACCCCATGCTGAGCGCAGAGCTGGATACAGGGTTCGAACCCAGGGCTCTATGATCAGGACCAGAGCCCAGTCAAGAGTTGGACACTTAACTAACCGCGCCACTCAGGTGCCCCATCCACACTCACTTTTTAAACTCCTTTATTCATTCAATAAATAGTTACTGAAATTCTTCTGCATTCTAGGGAATATGCTATGCACAAACTTGTAAGGGTTAGAATAATGGGTGCAAAGTACTTAGTACAGTGTCTGGAATGAAGTACTCTACAGTGTGATTTTCCATTTTAGAAAGGTTATATTAGAAGTACCTGTGGGGCTTTTGAAACCTCGCACATACATATACCTTTATTTTCTCCCTTTTCCCACTAAAAGGAAGGCATAACTATCATTGAGAAATACTGCTTTATAGTATGACTTCAGCTACCTTTCAAGTTTCATTACCTTTTTGTTCCTCAACATTCTTAGCTCTACCCAAACTCATTATTCACTGTTCACTAGTTTATAAAGTTACTCATATGCATACATTCAATTATCTGTTCTCCTTGGCCTTGAATGACTGTCCTCTGCGCTTATCCATCTTCCCACCTGAAATCCTATTTATCCTTGGAGACTCATTCCAAAAGTCCAAGTGCTTTCTAAAGCCTTTTCTGATCTATTAAGTAGATCTGATTTCTCCCTTAGTTGAATATCTAAGCACCTTATTATTTTAATGGCACTTATATTAATGATATGTCACAGATATGAGACAGGAAGCACCAGGAGGGCAGGATTTGTGTTTTGTTCATCTTGCTTTGCTTCCCCTTCAGCATTTGGCTAGTGCTCTTTACACAATACAGAATTAATTATTCAGTATACTGCATCTGAACATACCTTATTCAGAAATGAATGAGTGTTTCTACTTTTAAAACCAGAATTTAGGGCGCCTGGGTGGCTCAGTGGGTTAAGCCGCTGCCTTCGGCTCAGGTCATGATCTCAGGGTCCTGGGATCGAGTCCCACATTGGGCTCTCTGCTCAGCAGGGAGCCTGCTTCCTCCTCTCTCTCTCTGCCTGCCTCTCTGCCTACTTGTGATCTCTCTCTGTCAAATAAATAAATAAAATCTTAAAAAAAAACCAGAATTTATAACAATATAGATCCATAATTTTTATTCTTTTGAGCTTCTGCAATGTTATGTGTACAGCAATTTAAAAAATCCATTCTATATGAGTATATAAATCAACAGGTTAATATTTTAAATGGTATTCATGCCTAAAAGAATTTTAGTCATGATATCTTTGAAAAGGGCACCAATGTTCTGAGTTGCTAAATTCAGAGTTAGGTTCCAAAATCAATTGTAGTATAGTAATTTTTTATCCAAAAGGTGTTTTTTCGGCAAAGACTCATATTCAAATTAAAGGGGATTCAGCTGGGTAATAACTTGTTGTATGGACATCCATACACTGTTAAAATTAACATACTATACCATATCCAAATTATCTTAAACAATCTGGACAGTACCCAGAATCGATTCACTTGTAAATACAAACTAAGCAATTTTCTATATGAATATGCATCTTACCTTCCATTTATATTGGAATCTGAGAGGGTAAATGATACAAATGCCTCTTTTAAGCTAATCATTCAATGCAACTCCTGATAAACTCAAAGTGGTTGTAGCACTTTGGTGAAAACTTGAAGAATATACTTGCAAAATAACTCTCAAAATACAAAGTAAAATAACACACACAACATTGTACAACACTAAAATAGAACTATGGATTCTGCACTGTAATAAATTCTATTTCTTCAAAGATTTTATTTATGTATTTATTTGAGAGAGAGAGCGCGCGAGAGAAAACACTTGCGAGTGGGGGGAAGGGCAAAGGGAGAGAGAAAAAGAGAGAGGCAGAGGATCTCAAGCAGCCCTGACACAGGACTTGATCTCATGACCCAGAAATCACAATCAGAACCGACTGAGTCACCCAGGTGCCCCAATAAATTCTATTTTTAAGAGCATAAATCAGAGCATGATGGTAAATACAGTAAGATTATAACACTTAGACAAATTCCTCAACAGTATAATATCAGATACAAGGCAACATTATAGCCAGAAATTATTAAATAGAGCTTCAAAGCAGCTCTAGCTTCTCAGGAGTGTATCTTATTACTTCCATCTGTAATTCCTCCACACATTTTATAGTACCTGGAGCATAGCAGAGGGTCAGTAAAGGTAGAATATGTAAATATAAAACACTGAATTAGAAGATGGGGGATAAAGAGAAATATGGATCCTGCCACCAAAAAATTATAAAGGCAGTAAAACAAGGTAGCAAATAGGAATGGAACAATGACAGTTCAAAGAAAAGGTACTAGAAGATCCCAAGCAGAGAGGTGTTAAACAGCATTCTAGGATTCTGAGTTGGGGTTGAGGGAGGAGTGACATGATAAAAGTTGACTTTAGGTATTATTAGTATGTTCTAGAAAGGGAGGATACAGGAGGAACTAGTACTGAAATCCAGATACCACCATATGGATTAATTTCATAGTTATAGAAAGAGAGTGAGAAAAAAGGATGGATATGTGGTCCTAATACTACTCAGATTTATAGGCCCCTATAAATTGGCACAGCACATTTGGCTTGGTTTAGAAAGTTCTGGAGAGAAAAAAATACAAGTATGATTCATAGAAGTATATGTAAACTAATGGAAGGAAACAGGGTATTGGTAGATGCCTCCATATTTCCTAGAAAGTTCCAATTAAGAGTTTTAAAGATTAGCTGCTCAGCACATGACTGAAAGTATCTCAGATATATGAGAAGAGTAGGAGGAAACCACCAAAAAAATCCATGTTTAACAAAATTATATTTTGCAGAGAACCCTTAGTTGGTTTTTTTTTAAATGTCACTGAATTAGTTTTATATTTTGAAAAATATTGAATGGCAATTTTGAGCTACCTTCTCCTCTGACATGAAAGAAAACACATTAACTCCATTCCACTGGTATAACTAAACCTAAAGAGTAAACGACCAGAAGCTATTGGTCGGAGCATTTGTAACTGCTGGGAGAGGACAATGACTCTGCTCACTTCAGCAGCAAAGTGGCCGTATGTGGCAAACCCATTAGATTAATGCCATGTGTCAATACATCATGATTTATTGGTAGTTCCCAAAAAGGATTTCTAACAAAAAAAGCTTCCCAGTGCAGAGAAGAAACTCTGGACATTTTAACTGGCTGTGAATCCAATAGCATATCATTATTACTTTCATATAATCTGGAAATGTAAGGGGAAAAGGCCACTGCTACCCAATAAACCCATGTTTTCCAAAGAACATTCTCTAATCAGACTAGAGTTAAAACACACTGAAATTCATGAGAAGTTACAGAGCTTTCAGATAAAAAAGTAGATTTCCAATTTTTTCAGATCACCCTAAAGCCAGTCTATAAACTATAGAATTCAATCTATTCTTATTCAGTGTTCAGAGATACAAGTTTCTGCTAAAGGGGTTGTAACCATGGACAACAGCTGGGAAAATGAAATTCTTTCACCTGAAAGTGGAAGGAATTTCCTTTAACAAACTGGAGTGCTGAACTGGAAGCAACTCTCACTACGAGTATAAAGTAAGTAGCCCATATCACTGGGTTTTAAACCACCAATGAAATCACAGGAAATAAAGCAGATATATAAGCAACAAACATCTAAGACACAAACCAAATTCCTATTCCTTGTAAGTCTTCTGCCATTTAGTCCCATCATAATCAACATCTCATTCTCCTTAAATGAAAATAAATATGATAAAGAATAATAAGCCCTAGACCAAAGAAGAAGTTTCTCAGTATTTTGTCTCTGTCTCCCCTTTAGCAAATGTAACATGAGAAAAAATGGATACAGTAGTAGAAATATATGTATCTCAATTTCAGGCAAGTTCCTGTTTGGCAGGAGTTTCAAGTTTGTTGAGAGATAGGAACAATGAGGCCATGGTTAAGAGACATCTGGGAAACCCAAATTTTTATTCATCCCTTAAGATGGTGAATCAAGGATTTCCTAGGAAAATGTAAAGAAGATCAAATCTATATTTTAAAATCATTTCTCAGGAACATTTTTAGAAAGTTGCAAAAGTCACAGGTGAGGAACCAACCCAATCAAATCACTCTTCATTATTTTCCAGTCTTTGCTTTGCTGCCTTTATCCATGAAAGATGATTAAGGGGCAAACTCAGTCCTTCCTAGGCGTGCAGCCAATAAGAATGAGTCAGCAGCCAGAAAGGGCAAAAGAAGAGTCTGCAATTTTAGTCTGATGTCCACGGTGCACAGGAGGTTCTTAAATGTTTACGTGTCAACCAAGACAGAGGTTTCCCAGAACTCCAACATGTACGCCATACCTTCCGACTGGGCATCTCTCCCAGTTATCAGCTTGCGCTCCAGTTTTCTTCAGGGGCTAGAGTCCTGTCAAGCATCAGTCTCTTCGAACTTGAGTCCTCATGTTCCAACTTAGCTTTTATCAGATCCCTTTCCCTGGGAAGGTAGGTCTTGACTTTTTATCAACTGCTTACTAAAGACCAACTTTGACCCATGGAGAATCCCTCCTTCAACCTGACAGATACCTGATACCCAGACTTACCAAAAGAAACACACAGGTATTCCCTTTGTTAAATCTGAGTTTATTGGTCCTTAACAGCGAGCTCTGAAGGAGAGGTAATCCTTCCCCAACCAGACCTGCCATGCTAATCACCTCTCTACAGTGGCTTGTCACTGAGTTCCTAGGATAAAGAGTCTGGGTGAGAATGACAATATGCTTTAACATATATGGCACTCCTATTATTATGTCATGACAAGCAACTTCTGTGCATTTTCACAATCATCAGAACAATGCTATGAGGAAGAGACTAATATTATCTCCATTTTAAAAGGAGGAGACTGAGGATTGCAAAGGATATGGGACTTGCACCCAAAGTTAACTGGCCCTCTGACTCCAGAAACTCTGCTTTTAGAGAAATTAAGCAATATACAACAAGTACTTCATCAAACCTCCAATACCATCAATACCATTATTTTAGCACTAAAAAAACCCGCAATACCTGCCAATTAAACTGATAAAATGCTTTCTTATCAGCGGTGCTCAAAATGTGTGCCAGACCACAAACTGTTGTCAGTCAACAAGATAAGAAAAGATAATAGAGTGTTTAGAAATTTTTATGACATTTTGATAATGCTATGATGTTTTAAATTGTATTTCATAAAAGTGGTGGAGTTCTAACAAAGCAAAAACCCAAAACTGGACCTTTACTTCAAATAGTTTGAGAACAACTGAATTGAAATTTTGACTCTTCTGAATTTCTTGACTTGAAGTCATCAGTATTATTCCTGTTTCTCCGTGTTAGTACTGCTGCTCCACAATCAGCTCCTGGGTTTTAATCTGAGACATGGACAAGCATTTTCAAACTCTGAGGATACTGACCCTCTCTCTATATTACCAGAAGAACTCAGGGAATGACAGCTATGTCACCACACATTCAAATATCAGAAAGTTAAAAAGTTCTAAAATATCATGTTAGATTCCATAAAACAATGGTATCATTTGTTTCCCTGTCACTTCTAAAATTTCTTGATGTTCTCTACTATTTACCCAAAACACAAACTTAAAAGGTGCTACTTTTCCCCATATGGTCTGTTTTTTGTCTTGTACCTATACTTATACACAACATTTTGGCTGATATTTTAGCAGACAGTCTTCATTAATTATACAGAAGATGTGTGGTTAGTCCACAAGCAGTATTAAATATACAGATCTATATAACCCAAACAATTTAACTAAAGACACCAACCTGAAAACATTCTAGAAACTCAATTTTCCCATCTTCTATTTATACGAGCTTGAAAATTCCTTAACCAAAACACCCTGATATCTAAATTTGTCATGTTATTAATTAGGCTTTGCCAAGAGTTTAGAAAATGTATTCTACTTTGGGGCATCTTTAGTGGCTCCTCTTTCTTTCCTGGTTATAAAAGCAATGCATATATGTCTACCATGGGAACCTTGGAAAATATTAAAAAGGATAATGAAAATAAAAGTCAACTTATAATCAAAAGCAAATTAGTAAATGGAACTTCCAGTTTATAAGTTTATAAGTGTATCTACTCAATAAAAAGGATTATTTAATCTGAAAAACTACAAATTAATGTTTTCATGACTTCACTGATCAGGTCATTAAAATGTGGTCCTAAGATGAACAAAGAACCCTAAGAAATCTTACATGGGAGAGGCACTGGACTTCAGCCCCTACATTGCACTTCCACACCTATAATATTGTAGGGGCATCACATTCTGAACACTCAGCTAAACAGCTTTTTTAAAAAATACTTAACATCTTACGGCTTGTTTTATGAAGTACTGGGGCTCACGTCTTTACTTTTAGCTTTGGGAAGACCAGGAAAAATAGATGAGGTAAGATACTGAGGAGGGTGTAAGATAGAGGTTGGATACAAATACACAAGGGTTACTCCACTTTGACAAATAGAAGTAATTCATCTGTGAGCATACCTATGGAAGAGAACAGAAAACCAGAATGGATGATGATACCAATTTGTTGAAAAGCTATGGTAGATAGAGTTTAGTGAATTCTCTAGTGGACAAACTGCAATAAGTCCAAAGGAGCTAAGAGAAGAGAAAAGTAGATGAACTGTCCAAATTATCTAAAGTCACAAGGTCCTTTATCCAGACCCAAAAACAAGGCTGAAACATGAGTAACAAATGTTATAACAACTGAACAGAGAAAATAAGCTCCAATATTTATCTCAATTCATACATACAGATTAATTCAATGTGGATCACAGACTTGAGGACAAAATCCATAACCATAGAAATACCAGAAGGAAACCTATAAGAGAATCTTTATGATCTTGGCGTACACAAAGATTTACTGGACAAACAACCCAGTAAAAACAGGCAAAACATTGAACAGATACATTACAAAGTGAGATATATAACTGGATAATAAACACATTAAGAGGTGCTGATTAGGGGCACCTGGGTGGTTCAGTGGGTTAAAGCCTCTGCCTTCAGCTCAGGTCATGATCCCAGGGTGCTGGGATCGAGCCCCATATCGGGCTCTCTGCTCAGTGGCGAGCCTGCTTCTTCCTCTCTCTATCTCTCTATCTGCCTCTCTGCCTACTTGTGATCTCTGTCTGTCAAATAAAATAAATAAAATGTTAAAAAAAAAAACCAAAAGAGGTGCTGATTATTATTCATGTTTAATTAAATAGAAATAAAAATTCCCGGGAGATAGTACCACACATGTTTAGAAGTGCACAAAATAAAAAGATTAACAAACCCAAGGAAACTGGACACAAAAGAGTACACTCTATATGATTCCATTTATATGAAATCCAAGAACAGACAAGCTAATCTATGGTGAGAGAAATCACTTGGGGGGCTGTGGGGGAGGTTGTGACTGGAATTTTCTAAAGGAATGGAAATATCATTCTTTGGGGTGGTGGTCACCTGGGAGTGCAGAATTAATTGTCAAAGCTCCCTGAACTGAGCAACTGAAATCTGTGCACTTCTTATGCTACCTTTGTATACATGACTATCTATATTTATATATACATATTGGATGTAGAAGAAGTATTAAACTTATCGAATTAAGCTCTCTTTGTACAACGAGTAATTTAATAAACATACATATACTTAGCATGTGCTGGCACTCTAAGTCATTTGTTTTTCTATTAAAAATTAATATAGCTTAAATTGACTTATATGTTCCAGTACAAATATTACAATTAAAATAAAACACACACTTTAATTTCCCTCCCAAGGAATGATAACTTGTCAATTCCCAGACAACAATATAATTCGGTGCCTTTTTGGCAAATAAAGTATCGCTTATCTTTTTAAAAACAGAATATGCCACTGTTTGCAGAAATAAAAACTATAATTATGGTATTTGAAAAATTATTAACATTTGTTATCAACAAATTTCCTTGTATGTTCTTGTATATTTTTGAATACCTTCCTAAAGCTTGTAATTAAGCCTAAGAAAAGCACATGTATAACAGTGGGCACTAATACCAGACACGGTTACATTGATGTTTTGCTATACTTGGAGGGTCAGAACTGTCCTTGGCTCTTTCGCCTACATGGTATTTGTGAGCAACACTCAGGCTTCTCTAGTCTAGAACATTTCCAACCAACAATGTTAATCACTTGCAAAACAACCACCGAATTTCAAAATATTTCTTTGGGAGAGAAATGCTGACTGTCTTCCAGATTGTTATGCCTGAGTCATTACATTATCTGGTACAATTTCTCATTATGAAATTCCATCTCATGATAGCAAATCCTCAATATTGTTGTTACAGATCGTTCAAAAGTATGTGCTCTTATGAATTCACATGTTTCTTTGTGACTTCAAAATTGTTATTTATATAACAACGGCAAGTTCCAGACAGAAGAAACTATCATGATTTCACATAGACAATGTACCAACAGTATGCAAAACACTGCCCAGAATGTTCTGATTCTTCCAAATTTCATACTTCTTCTAAATTCAATTAAGGAAAGAAAAAAAAAAAAGTCTTCCTGATTTAAAACTGAGTCATTTTTTATCATAAATAATAATGATCTAAAATTACTATGTTTGCATGTACCAAGGATTATAACAAATGCCATGTGTCAAAGAGAGTATTACTGGAGTAATTTTCAATTTCTATAGAATTAGTTCATATAACATAGTTAATGGTCTGTTACATGTTTAGCTGGCAAGTTTCTACATTTACTAACCCCATAACTTTAAATTAGAAAATTATATTTCAACCTACTGTTTTTATTTTGACTGCATCCAAAATATATTAATTGTGGCACATACAGTCAATAAATGAGCCATTATTTCTCCAAGGTGTGTAAAATACATACATAGTTATGCCAATTGCATTAAATTTTCCTGCCAAACAGGGAAACATTTAAAGTTGTGTTAACTATAAAATCAGGATTACATTAATTTTAATAAAAGGAAAATATTTACCTTATTTTTTTTTAACTTCAGACATGCAGTTATGTCAATGGTAACCTAATGCTGACTGTATAAAATACGAACTATGCAAAGGTTTTACAGCTGGTTTTGATCAGCTTCCTTTGTTTAACATTAAAAGTTAACTTCCAGAAGACACATACAAGCTACAGGTAATGGTTACCAGATGGAGATGTCCTTACTGTTATTCTGTCTGATATAAAGAATATGCTGCAAGAAGGGAAAAATAACTTGGGCAGTGATTCGGATGTTTTCTGTCGTACAAACAGACTCTTCCTAACTTATGTGGGTGAGCAAAGTCAAAAACTCTATAGTATCAAAATGTTTCTGCACTTCCGTAACAGTTAAAATAGGGTTATATTTAGCATACGTGGCCTAACATTTAAAAAACTTAAACGAAGAACAATAACAATAAAACCTTAAACCAACATTTTTAATTATCAGTTCCTTTAATCAAAATGATTAAGATACATCCTAGTAATATAAATGTCTTCTTATTATTCATAATCAGCTCAGAATAAAGTGTTTGCTCCCCATTACATATGCCACCCCTTCTACTCTACGTCCGATAACTGTCCAACTTACCGATAAGCCCAGGGAGAGTCAAGATGCCCAGTTTCCTAGCAGGGCCCCCAGCTATACTGTCTCTGCCCCAAACTATTACATGTACTTGTATTAGGTTATCATCTAGAATAGCAAGTGCAAAATAAGCCTAAAAGTTTACAAGACTCTTAATTTCTATTGATGTGGTCTAGGATTATTAAATTTTTATGACCTTTTGTTCCTCTTCATGTATGCTATATTCCCCTCAAAATAAACTGTTTTTCTCAAACTGTTCTTCTATGTTTACCTTCCATTATGTAACTCCAAAATGAGTTATAATCTATGAGATTAGAGATCTCTTCCTTGCCCAGATAAAGATTATTTTCTTCATGGGGCTTTCCTTGATTCTTTGAGGAAAAACAAATTTTTCCCTTATGGAACCACTATAATATCTCATACAGCATTACATCTTCATTAGTGGTATATTCATTTCAGAATTTATCACATATACTATTAAACTATAACCTTTCTCATAAGGTAGAATCAGCCTATATGATACCTAGAGTAGAATTTTGCTTATGGTTATGATGTAAGAAATGTAAGAGAATAAATAAATGAACTCCGGATTTCTGCAGGGCCAAATACAGTGGTGGTATGGAAGATACTTAGAAAAATCATTTATGTCATCAAATATACTAATACCAAAAACCACAAAGGACAGAAATGTAAAAAAAGACAGATTATAATAAAAATATGCATGTTTCAAATTTTCCTTTTGCATACAACTTCATGAAATTTTAAAAATGTATATGGGGGGAGGAAGAATACATCAAAAACAACACTGGGAAAAAAAAAAAAAAAAGAATGGCATCAGTGGGCCAAAACTTTGAGAAATTTCCAAGACATAAAAATTCAACAGAATGAGATGGAAGATTGGTTGAGAAAAAACAAAATCAAAACCGAAGAAAGAGAGGACTTTTCAGAAGGTAGGAACAATCCCTGGTAAACTCCAAACTCAAGAGAAACAAGCAAGAGGGAATCCTTAGACAATAATCTGGGTGATTAATGGAGGAGCAACAAGAGACTAATCAAGAAAAAAAGAATGAGGATTTTCATTAGCTGAGTTAAGATGAATTCCATAAAGAGTAGAATCCAGGCAGACAAGTATACACACACCCTATGTTCCACACCCTAGAACCTTACAATTTCCTATTCAATTCACACTGACTACTTCCAAGACATGCCAGGGCTCTTCCCAGGGTATGTCTTCTTAAGATCAGATCGTTCTGTGACTATGTGCATCTCTAAGCTTATGGCTGAATGTGAGGGCTGAGGTAACCCTATATATGTAAAAGAGACCCTGCAACACGGAGCCAGAGTTCAAAAGAGAGGGGCTACACTGCAGGGTGCCACAACTTTCCATTATGAAACTCTATGTAGTCAGATAATTCTAAATTTGAATGTGACAGTCCAGGTTGTTAGAAAAATATCTGTCAAGTTAGGGATACATATTTCATATAAAAATTCGTTAGACTGATTCATAATTTAAAAAACAAAACGGATGAACATGGTGGGGAGAAGAGAGAGGCAAGCCTTAAACAGTCTCTTAACTATAGAGAGCAGACTGAGGGTTGCTGGAGGAGGGGGGCAGAGGGACAGGTTAGATGGGTGATGGGTATAAGGAAGGCACTTACTGTGATGAGCAATGGTTGTTGTATATAAGTAATGAATCACTGAATTCTACTCCTGAAACTCATATTACACTGTATGTTAACTATCTGGAACTTAAATAAAAACTTGAAATAAAGAAATTACACTAAAAAAAAAACACACAAAAACCAAAACACCAAATAATGTAATCCACACATTGACAAAGGAAAAAAAAAATCATATGATCATTTCAGTAGATAGAAAAAGAAAAAATAGATGAAACAAGGATTTGCCAAAATCTAACACTCATTTATGACCCCAAAAAATATCAGTAAATGAGAAACAAAAGTAGACTCCACCACCTGATAAAAATATCTACAAAATACACACAGCTAACAGCACACTTAATGGTGAGAAACTAAAAGCTTTCTCTTCAAAATCAGGAACAAGGCCCAGATGTAACCTCTTACCACTGCTTGTCAAGATCCTATTGGAATCCTGCTAATGCAATAAGACAGGAAAAAGAAAGGGGATAGATATCAGGAAGGAAGACATAAAACAATTATTGTTCACAGATGAAATAATCACCTATGTAGAAAATCCTAAAGAATCAACAAAAAGTCTCCTGACATTAAAAACCAATTATAGCAAAGATTTAAGATACAAGATTAATATATAAAGTCAGTTGCTTTTCTGTAGACCAACAATGAATGAGTGGAATATGAAATTAAAAACACAATACCACTTACTTTATCACCCCCTAAAATAAAACCCTCAAGTATAAAGCTAACAAAGTATGTACAATTTCTATATGAGAAAACCCACAAAACTCTGATGAACAAAACCATGTGAGAACCAAACAAATGGAGAAATATTCCGTGTTCATGATTAGGAAGAATTATTATTGTCAAGATTTTAGTTCTTCCAACTTCACTTATAATCTCAATGTAATTCCAACCAAAATCCCAGAAAGTTATTTTGTGGATATCAAACAAACCAATTCCTAAGTTAATATGGAAAAAGACCCTGAATATATCAATACAATATTGAGAAAGAATGTCAGAACTGACATTGTCTGACCTCATGGCCTACTATAAAGCTTCAGTAATCAAGATAGTGTAGTACTGGCAAAAGAATACACAGATCAACAAAAGAGAATAGAGAAATAAAAAATTGACTCAAAATATACTCATCTGATATTGACAAATATAATAGTGAAGGTCACAAAATATATAGCAAAGGTAATAAAATGGGACAAAGACAGTCTTTTCAAAAATGAGAGTGAATTTATACACAGATCTTACACCTTTCAAAAATTAACTCAAAATGGATCTTTCTTTTTTTTTTTTTAAAGATTTTATTTATTTATTTGTCAGAGAGAGAGAGAGAAAGAGAGAGAGAGTGCGAGCGAGCACAGGCAGACAGAATGGCAGGCAGAGGCAGAGAGAGAAGCAGGCTCCCTGCCGAGCAAGGAGCCAATGTGGGACTCGATCCCAGGACGCTGGGATCATGACCTGAGCTGAAGGCAGCTGCTTAACCAACTGAGCCACCCAGGCGTCCCAACTCAAAATGGATCTTAGACATTAATGTAAATTATAAAGATAACATAGGAGAAAATCTAGAAAACACTGGGATTGGCAATAACTTTTTAGATGTAACACCAAAGGCATGATACATTAAAGAAATGATAAGCTAAACTTCACTGAAATTAAAAATTTCTGCCCAGTGAAAGACAATTAAAATTTAAAGACAAGTCACAGAGTAGGAGAAAATACTAGCAAAAAACGTAACTATAAACATAACATAAAGGACTATTATACAAAATACACAAAGAACTCCTAAAACTCAACAGTAAGGGGCTCCTGGGTGGCTCTGTGGGTTAAATCTCTGCCTTTGGCTCAGGTCATGATCTCAGGGTCCTAGATAGAGCCCAACAGGGACAGCAGGGAGCCTGTCCCCCAGCCCTGCTGCTTTGCCTACTTGTGATCTCTCTCTCTCTCTCTGTCAAATAAATAAATAAAATCCTTTAAAAAAAACCCAAAAAACAAAGCAAAAAAACCCCAACCAAACAACAACAATAACAAAAACTCAACAGTAAGGAACAAACAATCTGATTAAAAAATGGGTCAAAGACCTTAACAGATACCTCACCAAAGATGATATACACGGAGTTCTAGTCCAAAATAGCAGCACAGGGCACTCCTGAATTCAGTTTCTTCTATGAACACACAGAATCTATAGCTACACATGGAGCAAGTCCCTCTGAAGGAAATCTAGAAACTAGCTGAAGGACTCCTACACACTGGGTGAAAAAATAAAATATATCAAAACAAGTTAATGGCACAACTACTAGGAGCCACTAAGAACAAAGAAGGCAGATTAGGGAATCAGAAAGGTATGATACACAACCAAGATGTAGCGCCAGGCTGAATGACAAAATTCATATCTTATTAAGGCTACTCCATCAAGACTGGGAAAGGTGGCTCCTTTTTCTAATGCGCAGAAATCAAAAGAGTCAAGGAAAATAAGAAAAAGAAGATAATGTTCGGAACACAAGAAGAAAACTCTAGAAACTGATCTTAAGGAAATGGAGATAAATGATTAACCTGATAAAGAGTTCACTTTAACAGTCATAAAGCTGTTCATCAAGGTCAGGAAAACAATGCATGAACAAAGTGAGACTTTCAACAAAGAGATAGAAAATACTAAAAAGTACAAGAGAGAAATCAGAGTTGAAGAAAACAATAACTGAACTGAAATATTTTAATAGAAAGATTTACCAGCTGTCAAAATGAAATGGAAGAAAGGATTAGTGAACTTGAATACAAGGTAGTAAAATTTGTTCAATACAATGGGTAAAAAGAAAAAGGATGAAAAAGAGTAAAAGGGGACTTATGGGACACCATCAAGTGGACCAATAAGGGTCTCAGTAGATGAGAAAGGCAAAGGGAGCAGAAGCTTATTTGAAGAAATAATGGTTAAAAAATTCTCTAACCTGGGGAAATAAGACATCCAGATCCATGACATGCACAAATTTCAGAGAAGATGATTCCAAAGAGACCTACACTGTAACACATAATTAAACTGTTGAAAGTTAAAGAGAGAATCTTAAAAGCAACAAGGGAAAATCAACTTTTTATGTACAAATGAATCCCCATAAGACTGTCAACAGATTTTGCAGCAGAAACTTTACAGGCCAGAAGAAGATGGCACAATATATTCAAAGTGCTGAAAAAAAAATTGGCATTCAAGAACAGTCTTCCTGGCAAAACTGTCCTTTAGTATTGAAGGAGAGAGGAACAATTTTCCAGACAAGGAAAGCCTAACGAATACATAACCACAAGAATGGCCCTGTAAGAAATATTCAAGAGACTTCCTTAAGGTAAAAGAAAAGGCTTCTAAATAGTAACAAGAAAAAAAAAAGACAAAAACATAAATCTTACCAGCAAAGTTAATATACAGTTAAATTCATAATCCTCAAAAAAATTCTTAATTCTCAAATGTTTTAATGGTGGTGGGTGAATCACTTGTAAATCTAGTATAAAGGCTAAGGGACAGCTATAACTACAATATCCTATTAATGGATATACAAAGTAAATAAATGCAAATTAGGACATCAGAAATATAAAATGTTGGTGGGGGAGTATAATAATGTAGGGCTTTAGTATGCATTTGAAGTTAAGTTGTTATCAGCTTACAATAAACTTTTCTAAGATTTTATTTAAGTCTCATGGTACCACAAAGAAAAAACCTGTAGTAGATATATAAAAGATAACAAGAAAGAAATCTAAGCATATCACAAAGGAAGGGAGTAAAACAAAGGAACAAAGGAACTAAAAAACAGCCAGAAAACAATGAACAAAATGTCAACAGTGAATTCATACCAATCAATAACTTTAAAGTGGACTAAATTCTCCTATCAAAAGATACAGAGGGGCTGAACAGATTTACAAAACAAAAAACCAAAAAACCAAAACAAAACCAAAAAACACAAGACCCAACTATACTGTTGTCTATAAGAGACTTGATTCAGAAGTAAGGACACACACAGAATGAAAGTGAAGGGATGGGAAAAGATTCTCTACACAAATGAAAATCAAAAGAAAGTTAGGGCAGCTTTGTTTATGCAGACAACAGACTTTAAACCAAAATGTAATGAGACATAAAAAGATCATCATATAATCAGGGATCAATTCAACAAGAAAACATAACATTTATAAATATTTATGAACCCAAGATAGAAGCATATAAATGACAGACACATGTCATTATACATTTTTCCAAATCCACAGAATATACAAACACCAGGGATGAACCCTAAAGTAAACTTGGGGTCTAGGTGTTAATGACGTGTCAATGCAGGTTCAGTAGTTTCAACAAATGTACCACTGTGAGGGGTGATGCTGATAATGGGAAAGTTTATAAATGTGTGAGGGCAAGGGATATATGGGAAGCTGTACTTTCTGCTCAATTTTGCAATGAACCTAAAACTGCTCTATATAATAAAGTCTATTCAAAAATAGATTTTACAAATACTTTTCTTCCTTTTTTTTTTGTATTTATGAGATGATGAAGGTTAACTAAACTTACTGTGGTAATCATTTCACAGAATATGTACACCTTGAACTTCCCCAGTGCTGTATGTCTACTATATCTTAATAAAACTGAAAAAGGAAACAATTAATTAAAAAAAGAACTTTGTGAAATACAAACAATTATAAAAACATATTATGAGCAACTATACACTACCAAATTTGAACATCTGGAAGAAATGGATACATTCCTGGAGACTTATAAACTATCAAAACTGAACCAGCAAGAAACAGAAAACCTGAACAGACCATAATCAGTAAGGAGATTGAAGCAGTCATCAAAAATCTCCCAACAAGCCCAGGGCCAGGCGGCTTCCCAGGGGAATTCTACCAAACATTTAAAGAAAAATTAATTCTTATTCTCCTGAAATTGTTCCAAATAATAGAAATGGAAGGAAAACTGTCAAACTCATTTCATGAGGCCAACATTACCTTGATCCCCAAACCAGACTAAGACCCCATCAAAAAGGAGAATTACGGACCAATGTGCTTGATGAACACAGATGGGGAAATTCTCATCAAAATACTAGCTAAAAGAATCCCACCTATTTAAAAGGATTATTTAAAAGGACAGTAAAATGATTATTCACCACAACCAAGTGGGATTTATTCCTGGGCTGCAAGGTTGGTTCAACATCCACAAATCAATCAATGTGATACAATACATTAATAAAAGAAAGAACAAAAATCATATCATACTCTCAATAGATGCTGAAAAGGCATTTGACAAAGTACAGCATCCTTTCTTGATCAAAACTCTTCACAGTGTAGAGATAGAAGGTACATACCTCAATATCATCAAAGCCATCTATGAAAAACCCACCGCAAATATCATTCTGAATGGGGAAAAACTGATAGATTTTCCCCTAAGTTCAGGAACACAGCAGGGATGTCCATTATCACCACTGCTATTCAACATAGTACTAGAAGTCCTAGCCTCAGCAATCAGACAATAAAAAGAAATAAAAGGCATCCGAATTGGCAAAGAAGAAGTCAAACTCTCACTCTTTACAGATGATATGATACTTTATGTGGAAAACCCAAAAGACTCCACTCCAAAACTGCTAGAACTCATACAGGAATTCAGTAAAGTGTCAGGATATAAAATCAATGTACACAAATCAGTTGCATTGCTATACACCAACAGTAAAACAAAAGAAAGAGAAATTAAGGAGTTGATTCCCTTTACAACTGCACCCAAAACCATAAAATACCTAGGATTAAACCTAACCAAAGATGCAAAGAATCTGTATTCAGAAAACTATAAAGTACTCATGAAAGAAATTGAGAAAGATACAAAGAAATAGAAAAATGTTCCATGCTCCTGGATTGAAAGAACAAATATTGTGAAAATGTCTATACTACCTGGAGCAATCTACATATTTAATGCAATCCTTATCAAAATACCATCAATTTTTTTCAAAGAAATGGAACAAATAATCCTAAAATTTATACAGAATGTTGAAAAAGAAAGCGAAAGTTGGTAGCATCACAATTCCAGACTTCAAGCTCTGTAACAAAACTGTAATCATCAAGACAGTAAGGTACTGGCACAAAAACAGACACATAGATCAATGGAACAGAACAGCCCAGAAATAGACCCTCACCTCTATGGTCAACTAATCTTTAACAAAGCAGTTTGTCTGTTGTGGACATTGCTGCTATAAACAATAAATAAACTATATATAAAAGAAAGAACCTAGATGTCCATTAACAGATGAATGCCTAAAGAATATGTGGTATATATGTACAATAGAATACTGTGCAGCCATCAAAAGAAATGAAATCTTGACATTTGCAATGACATGGATGGAACTACAGGGTATTATGCTGAGTGAAATAAGTCAAACAGAGAAAGACAATTATGATCTCTCTGATAGGAGGAATTTAAGAGGCAAAGTGGGGGGTTTGGGGGGTAGGAAAGGAAAAAATGAAACAAGATGGGATCGGGAGGGAGACAAACCATTAGAAGAGACTCTTAATATCATAAAACAAACTGAAGGTTGCTGGGAGAGGTGGGGTATGGAGAGGGTGGCTGAGTTATGGACAATGGGAAGGGTATGTGATATCATGAGTGCTGTAAAATGTGTAAGCCTGACGATTCAGACCTGTATCCCTGGGGCAAATAATATATTATATGTTAATAAAAAGAATTAATAAAAAAGAGCTTTGTTATAATACATTAAATATGATTCAAGCTAATGAGATATTGATAAAGAAACTATAATAGATTCTTGAAATGGAAGAAACACACTGCCAGGAATAATGTAGAATTAAAAATACTTAACTCTCTCAGTAAAATGTAGGAACTCAGAGGAACAGAGAAATAACAGCGTTCTAAATGTTACTTGGGACAAGGTAGAACAGTAAAATAAAACCATTCTTAAATATGGGGAATGGCAGAGGAACAAACTATTTTAATGGGAGCAATTGTGGGTATTTTGTTTTTAAGTGGTGGCAGGACAATGAAATGGCAACTGACAAAAAGGGAAAGATAACTATTACTGGAATGTAAAATATAGGAAAACTCAAGAAATAGTAAGAAGAAAGCTATAAATGGTAACCTGATAAAATTAACAACTAAGGTTAACATAGAGAAAACACGAAAAATCAATAATCATAAAATTTTGAAAAAATAGGTTAAGATTTTGAAATAGGTGACTACTTTTGCTAAAAAACAGACTGTCAGTTTTGCCTTAAAAAATAAATGTATTATGTTATTTAAAACAAGTATTCTTGGGGAGCTTGGGTGGTTCAGTCTGTTAAGCATCTGACTCTCATCTGTTAAGCATTTGAGAGAGTCAGACCTGAGATCAGCTCAGGTCTTGATCTCAGGGTCTTGAGATCAAGCCTTGCAGTGGGTTCCATGCTGAGTGTGGAGCCTCCCTAAGATTCTCTCTCTCCCTCTCTCTCTGCCCCTCCCTCTCAGCTCATGTACATGTTCTCTCCATTAAAAAAACCAAAAAAGTTCCCCCTAAAACAAAACAAAAAAATATTCTGAAAACTAAGAGATGAATAAGGAATATAAGGAAATCATAAATAAAAAAGATAGCAGGGCACCTGGGTGGCTCAGTGGGTTGAGCCTCTGCCTTCAGCTCAGATCATGATCTCAGGGTCCTGGGATCGAGTCCCACATTGGGCTCTCTGCTCAGCAGGGAGCCCGCTCCCCCCCCCTTTCTCTCTCTCTGCCTGCCTTTCTGCCTACTTGTGATCTCTGTCAAATAAATAAATAAAATCTTTAAAAAAAAAAAAAAAAGATAGCAGAGGGTGTTTGGGTGGTGCAGTTGATTAAGTGTCTGCCTTTGGCTCAGGTCATAATCCCAGGGACCTGGGATGAAGTCCTGCATCTGGCTTCTTGTTCAGTGGAGAGTCTGCATCTCTCCCTCTGCTCCTCCCCTTTTTTGTGCTCTATCTTGCTCTCTCTCTTAAATAAAATATTTAAACAAAAAGATAGAAGATTTCAATGTTAGCATAGGAAATATAAGAGTTATATAACAGGGGCGCCTGGGTGGCTCAGTAGGTTGGGCGGCTGCCTTCGGCTCGGGTCATAATCTCAGGGTCCTGGGATCGAGTCCCGCATTGGGCTCTCTGCTCAGCAGGGAGCCTGCTTCCCTCTCTCTCTCTCTCTGCCTGCCTCTCTGTCTACCTGTGATCTCTCTCTGTCAAATAAATAAATAAAATCTTTAAAAAAAAAAGTTATACAACATTATAAGCCACAATTTATGAAGATAAAACAGATATATAAAACTGTATATTCAAAGAAGGTAGAAGTTAACCATAAAATATAAAATATTAGAGATTCAAGACTTAATTAAAAAAATGTTTCTTTTTAAATTAAGTTTTCCATACATCTCTCTCAGAATTGGCCAGATCTACTAAAGATACAGGTGAACGGAATATTGCAATCATGTGTGTATTTTATGTATATGGATATGTAAGTGCTTGCGCACACACACACACACACACACACACACACACCTCCATTTGTTTTTAAATCCCTTGAGTTAAAAAAAAAAATTCCAATTTTTTATGCCCCCAAAACAAATACAAAATGACCACATATTTGGCTATATGTCCACACAATTTGAACAAATATACAAAACATAAATATATAAAACATAAAGCACATATTCTCTGTTCATATTGCAACAAAATTAAAAATAAAAAAGGATTGTTAAAGTACTCAAATAACTGGCACGCTCTCCATGGAGCAGAGAAGAAATCAAACCTCTTACTGAAAATTACATGGATAGCAAATGAAAACAGGAAGCTATGGGTCAGAGTTAAAACTGTAATTACAAGAAAATTAATGGCCATAAATCTAGTTACTCATTAAAAAAAAAAAAACCTAGTAAACTTAGTCCTAAATTTAAGAAATTAGGGAACAAAGAACAATTAAAAAATAATAATGAACCAAAAAGAGGAACAAAGATAAAAGAAGAAATTAATCAAAAGAAAAACAGAAAAAATAATGTAGACATAACAAACCCATCTAAGTGCTAATTCTTTCAGAAGACTGCTAAAACTGATAAACCCCCTTGGAGATTAATGAAGGAATGAAAGAAAATAAACAGGCAATTTAAGAAAGGACTATTCCACAGATATGGAAGGAAAACAATTATTTCTTTAAACCTTCATAATCTGAATGGAGGAAAAAAATCAATAGGGATAAATCTTCTAACAAATCTCTATCAGAAACTCAGAAAAAAGCAGATTCCAATAGCATGGTACCATTGTTATATGAACTTCCTATATGAACTCTATATGAACACAATCCGAATTCAGGAACTGAATAGATGTAAGCATCAAGGGATGTTCTTGTACTAAATGCAAATTTGTGGCTATTGTGTTAGTCAGGATTAGGTTCAATTGCACATCAAAGGAAACCCCAAAATAATATATTTTTAACAAAATGGAAGCTTATTATTTTCTATAAAGGGAATAAAGAAAACAGAAGTACCAAAGAAGGTAGGCCAGTGTGGCTATAGTAGCACAATGTTATCTACAACCTCTATCCTGCTCCGCTGTCTTGGTGTGTGGATGTGTGCACAAGTCATTTTGAACATAGGGTAGCTGCTCCAAGTCCAGCCGCCACTTCTGAGTTAAGCAGCTTGACCCCAAATCTAAAAGACTTGTCCCACCATAATATGAACCATAGGTCTGGCTAGCAGCTGGAGTCTTTTGTTCCAGACAACACTGTGCCAAAAACACAGGAGCTGTTACTAGGAAACAAAGTAAGAATGGACATGTGCTTAAGCAACTTATAATTGGTGTTAATATAAAAATTTGAAAACCTAAAGAAAAATAAAAGTTTCCTAGCAAAACATAAAATAGAAATTTAACCTCAGAAGTAAAAATCATAACCAGAGCAATTAACTGAGAAGAATCTGTGAACTTTAATAAAGATCAACGATTTCAAAAGACCCCAGTGTCAAAAAATCTTCCACCTTATTTTGATTTAAACTTTAAAAAGAACAAATATTTTCAATTTTAAACTATTCCAGACTCAAGGATATAATGGCTCATTTTGTGAAATCAGAAAAACCTTAAAAATTAATACCTGTTAAAGATATTAAGTGGGGGAAAATTACAAAACTACTATAAACTAGTACAAACAGAATCTGGGAATAGGCCGAAAGAATTACATTCTGTGATCAAGTAGTTCTAGGAATGCAAGAAAATTCCAATTTTCAAAATAAAAAACTTCAAACATTTCAAGAAAATTTCAGAAAATTTGACATTCTGAAACATAAGATTAGAGGGGGAAAAGAATCATATGTATAAATAATGAAACAGAATTTGATAATATTCAGGAGTCTTTGCTAATAAAACCTCTAAGTCATATATATATATATATATATATATGCAAACTACCTAAATATAATAAATTCTGGTTAGTGAAAATTATAGGGAACACCATTCCAAACAGAGATGTGGTAAAGCCATTTGAAAATGAATCATCATTCTAGCAGGTAACAAAAATATAAAAAAAATTTAATAGAAAAATGGATGAGGGCTACAAAGAGGCTATGCACAGAGCAACAAATGAAAGTGATGAAGATTAGTAGAATGTTCTTGTGCTGTGTCTGTAGAAAGGAAAATGCAAATCAAATGCTGCAGTGGGGCAGTGCTGTAAATCATCAGACATGCAAATTACACTGTGGTCACAACTTCTAAGGGCAAATAATACCAGTGCAAATAAAAATGGTTAACAGTGTTCTTTCTTTTTTTAAAGATTTTATTTATTTCTTTGACAGAGATCATAAATAGGCAGAGAGGCAGGCAGAGAGAGAGAGGAGGAAGCAGCTCCCCACTGAGCAGACAGCCCAAAGTGGGGCTCGATCCCAGGACCCTGGGATCATGACCTGAGCTAAAGGCAGAGGCTTTAACCCACTGAGCCACCCATGTGCCCCAAGAGTATTTCTGAAGAGATATCTAGTAATACCAGGTAACATGTACTTTTGTTCAGCAATTCCCCTGTGGGGATGATGACACAAAAGGATATATTACAAAGATAACATGTAGAAGTAGCAAAAATTATAAGTGAATGTCCATCAGCAATGCAACAGCTGAACAAAATATGGGATGATCTCACACTCTAAGAATATTATAAAACCTTGAAAGGGAATAACATGGTAAGTATGAAAAGCAAGCAGAAAACTAGATGCAGTTTAAGTAATTTATGATCTCAGTTTTGTAAAATAATGACAAAAGACCACTACTATAGTTGTAACTTCTCTCTAAATATTTATGGAAAAAGTATAGAAAGCTATATACCAAGTCATTTATAGTAGGTACTTGATAGGAAGAGATTAAGAAAGTTAAAAAAAATATATTGTTCAGAATCTGTTCATATAATTTATTTCTTTTAAATTACACATATTTATGTGTGTACATATAGGAAAAGAGAAGTACAACAGGATGGTGAACAAAACGGTAATAATTATCTCAGAATGGGAACCAATTTGAAGTCAAATGAGCTTTCCTTTCTCAGTTTTTCATATACTATTACAGTGAACATGTGTAAAAAACAAAACAAAGAATAGGTGCTAAGGGAGTTCAGAAGAAAGAGTGAGAAAAAAATCAGTCAATGAGAGAAGTGACTGAGAAAAAAATTGCTCAACAAGTTCAAATTTGATTGGCTAATATATATTAAATAAAATTCAAATGGTTTGATTTCAGGTTCTCAATACAGTGACTTTGTTGTCCCATAATGTTTAGGTTTTTAGGCTTTTTAACATTTATGTTTTTATGTTTTTTTATGTTTTTATATATTTTTTAAGTTCTAGCTCATGCATTTACAGAAAAGACTTGGGCGGATGAAGTTATGGTCTGGAGGAACAGAATGAAATAGCTTTTTAGCTTTTCCTGGGCTGGGTCAGTCCTTACTATTATTTTCATAACTTTATTCTCAGAAAAATAGCAGAAAACATCAGATGCATCCATATTGTCACAGATAGCTACAACTGCGTTCTTAAATTAAGTACAAATGATTTTTGAGTTGCCTGCCATTTTGGATTAGTCCTATTTCTAGAGAACAAGAATTGTTATTAAATTTCAGATATAAAATAAAGTGAGCTGCTACTTTAAAAATATTCTTTGCAACAATACTGTACACTTAAAAAGGTAAAAACATAAATTGAATACTTTATACATGGCATATAGATACTATGTTCTACCAACTTCTGGCATTTCTCCCTCTCTTTTATCCTTCAATTAAGATTTTACAAAAGATGAATCTAATTTGACATAAACTTTTTTAAGTGGAAATACAGGTCATTAAAAACAAAAAAGAAAAAAATAGCAAAAAGAAAAGAAAATACCTCTAAGGGAAGAAATTGATGTTTTCGGCTTCATTTATCTAACTAAGCTCACAAAAGAAAAAACTAAGTCACAGACTCTCTCACAGGTAGTAGAAATTTATGGTCTTGTTCAATATAAGGCCAGGAAAATTACCTATAACATGTGCTGTAAAGTAAATTGCTCTTCCACATTGTAATACCACCTCTAAATCCTCCAAAGTTTATCCTCCTGCCCCAGAAGTCTCTAGTTGAGGAGGCTAAAGAGGTATGTCAAGAACTGTGAGTCTGGATCTCTGAAATCCACCCTTCATTGTAATCCTGGAGTAGATACGGTTTTAGAAAGAAAATCACAACATGTTCCGTATTTTCATAAAAAAAAAAAAAAGACATGAGAATTTTTGTTTCACTTAGCCTCACAGCTGATGTAACAAGTCCCTCCTCTATAAAGAATTATCAATTACCTAAATGAACTACTGGTTTCCATTTTAATACAGTCATTATTCTGGCAAAGGAGAGATCAGATCTGAGTGTAATGCAGATGGTAACACTTCCAACTGCCTATGAAGACCCATTATTTCCAATATATGGACAGGATTCTAAAAAGGCATAACTCTAATTTTACATTTGCATTTTAAACACTTTAATTATAGTGGAGTCACCTGTTTAACAGAATTAGAGGGCACCTAATGATCTCAAAATCATTTTGTAGAAAACTACCTACCTCACATTAAGAGTATTAGAAATGCAAACGCCACTATATTAAATAATGTTAATGGAGTTAGATAATACTAATACACTAAATTGTACATTGAGAAATAGTTGAGAGGATAAATTTTGTGTTACATATATTTTACTACAATAAAAAAATATATTACAATATACATACTCACCAGAACAACTAAAATAAAGAAGAAAGGCAATACCAATGATGGCAAGGGTGTGAAGTAACTCAAAGTCTCATACACTGTTGGCAGGAGCATAAACTGATATAACCACTCTGATAAACTATTTGTCATTATTTATTAAAGTTGAACTTTTGCATACTACATGACAGAAGTTCTGCCCCTAAGTCACCCAACAAAAATCAAAATAACTTGTTCAAGAATATTCATGAAAGCATTATTAGATGATAGCTCTAGATCAGAATAAGTCAAATGTACATAAAAGTAAATTTGATCAACTGTTACAAACGTACACAATGAAACACTACCCTGCATGAGTATAAACTATTGTTACACATAACAACAAAATGAATCACGCAAACATGATGTTGAGTCAAAGAAGCTAGACTCAGAAGAATATACACTGTAAGATTTTACTTATATAAAGTTCAAAGTGAGCAAAACTATATTTATGGTGTTAGAAGTCAGAATATTCTGTTAAGAAAAACAAAAAACAAAACAAAACAGACACAGACTGGGATAAAATATTTGCAGATGACAAATACAACAAAGGACTTGTATCCAGAACAAAAAAGGAACTCTCTCAACACAGCAGTAAGAAAACAAACACTCCAATTAAAAAATGGTTAAAAGACTTGAACACTCCATCAGACAGGATAGACCTATGGTAAATAAGGGACAAAAATATATTTAACATCATTAGCTATTTGGAAAGGGCAGATGAATACCCAAAGAGATACTTCTATACACTGATAAGTAGGATTAAAAATCACCGGCAATATCAAATGCTGGTTAGTATACAGAAAAACCGGATCTTTCATACACTGCTAATGGGAATGCAAAGTCAAAGAGCGTCTCTGGGAACAGCTTGGTAGTTTCTTTTAAAAAATTTAACTTTTAACTTTGAATCTAAAACTTTCCCATATAACCAGCAATCACAAATCCATGGCATTTATGCTAGAGAAATGAAAACTATGTCCACACAAAAACTTGAATGCAAATGTTAGTGGTTTTATTGGGTTTAGCTCAAAACTAGAAATAATTCAAATGTCCTTCAATGGATGAATACATTAAAAAAAAAAAAAAAACCCGAGGTACATCCAGAAAAGGAGATACTACTAAGCTATAAAAAGACCATACTGTTGACTCCTGCATGCAACAACCTGGAATGATCTCAAAATCTTTATGCTGAATTTATTTTAAAAGGCAATCTCAGAATATTAGTCACTTTACAATGTTGTTTGGAAAACTGCAGAGGTGAATAACTGATTATCGACTGCCAGGGTAAGGAAAGAACAGAGTTGGGGGAACAGCTGCTCAGATATCAAGGAGTAGCAGGAAAGAGTCTTTTTGTGGGGTGACAGAGGAAGTGCATATCTTGACCTTGGTGATGATTATACAAATGTTCAGATGAGACACAATGACATAGAGCTGCATACACACATGCATGTCTGTATGTAAAAACTGGAGAAATCCTAGTTGATAGTGTTATACTAATATCAATTTCCTGGTTTTGGGTAAGATGTTACCATCAAAAGCAGCTGGGTGAAGGGCTCCTAGGAAGCTCTGTGTTACTTCTGCAATGTTTTGTGTCTACAGTTATTTCAAATTAAAAAGTAAACAACGAAAAGAAGTAATAAAAGTGGTTGTCCTTGGAAGGGAATTAGTATCTAGAAGGAGTCATGAGGGAGGTCCCTGGTTGCTGGCCATGTAGTGCTTAATGAGCTGTATGCTGTTCAATGAGTGCACTCACTCCGTGGAAACTCATCAAGTTGCTAATGCTTATGATTTATGTACTCCTCTGTGTCTCTGTGTTGTGTTACACTAGAGAAGTTTACTAAAGAAAAAGTAAGCATAATCTTTATTAACCTATAGACTTCCTAGGAAAGTTGCACTAAAAATAAACACTTGAAACAGTACAATGAGTAAACCATGTTTAGGCATGGGAAATACACAACAAAAATGACTAAGTGGGGCACAGTTGCTTTGTCCTTTTCGTCAGAATTTAAAGTCTACAGCATAACAACTCTATTGTTAATTCATTAGAATAACACTTACAGGTTCAGTAATGCCACATCCTCTCCTACATTTTTGACTGTAGAAATGGACGTAATGCTGGGATCATGCTGGGATCATGGCCATAAACCAGAACTTCTTGAGCAAGCTGGGGCATATGTACACACAATTTTTAGAGCAAAAATTCTTTAACAGATTGACTCTCATTTTTGCCTTCACCTTCTTATCTCCAGTTCTCTTTGTGATTAATTCTAGAAAGATTTTTTTTTTGTCTCTATCACTGAATTGGAACTACTCTTGCCAAATACTATCAAATTCAATAATCAACTCCTTGTCTTCATTTGCACCTTGGAAAACTGCAGAGGTGAATAACTGATTATCGAGTGTGAAACACACTCTTTACCCGGCTACCAGGATACCACACTCTGCTAGTAACACCCATGGCAAGGGCTTATGTCTTTTCTCCAAACTGTGAATGTTAGAATACCTCCAGGGGCCACTCTCCAGTCTTCCCCTTTCTTCCTCCTCAGTGACTTCAGACTATCTTATGACTTTAAACCCCATTTATATGGCAATGACTCCAAAATTTTTATCTTTAGCACAAATCTCTTTCATGAATTTAAGTCACATATTAAACTGCTGACTTGACTCCCCCACTTAGATTTATGGACATCTCAACTTTAACACTAATAAATGCTAATTTTTTTGCTCTATAACTACTATCATCTAGTTGTTCAGATGAAAATTCTAAAGGTCACCCTTGATTTCTTCCATACCTTCACATCTAATATCAACTCTATCAGAAGTCCTGTTTGGTGCCACCTTCAAAATAATGCTAGAGCATCTGGCCACCAGCACCACACCAGTGCAAGCTTTCCACAAACCATGACAGAAGCCTCTTAACTAGTTTCCATGCTTCCATTCTCAAACTCCTTCAGCCTCATCACCAAGGGCAGCCTGAGTCATTTTTTAAAAGCTTTAAATCATACAGGGGGTTCTGGGGATCTGTTCCACAACGTGCACATAGTTGAAAAATATGATACTGTACACTTAGAAATTGTTGGAATGGTTAAAAAAATCGGTACATTTCCTTTGCTGGGATAAAGATACTTCTGACACTTGTGTGCTTTTGTCTTAAGTCAAACGCTAAAAAGTTAAATTTAAAATAAACCTTGTATCAGAGCACAAATCAGGCTCCTATTAAAAATTTTAGTAGTTTTATCAGACTTAGAACAAAATTCAACTTAACATGACTTATCTGTCAGTGTAAATCAAACCATTGAAAAACTTCTTACCCATACAGAGTGAAAGTGACAGAGAGAAGAGATACAGTCCCCACGTAATCCAGCCCTTGTGTACCTTTTATACCTCATCTCCTACCATTTGACCCCTCACTCATTCCGCTCCAAACACTGTTACTTCTCACTGTTTCTGAAGCTCATTCCAGTCTGGAGGCCTCTATACTTCCTGTTCACTCAGTCTGGAATGCTCTTCCCCTATATCAATGCATGGTAATTCATTCTTTAATATTTTGCTCAAATATCATCTCATATGAAGTGATCTAATTATATACCTTTCCCTTTCCTTATCTAGCATTATTCATTTATTTACCAAAATATAAGCTCCACAAGAGCAGGTACTTTATGTACCATTATATCCCCAATTCCTAAAACAATTCTCAACACCTGTATCAATAAACACAGTTCCTGGATGGAACCAGATGATGGAACTCCTGGGTGGCTAACAATCCCATCTGACCTAACTCTACCTCTTGTATATACAGTCTAATTTAGGAGACAGGATTTTATTTTATCAGAATTCACACACCTAAATACTATTCTTAGCAGGATTCTGCCTTGAGGGTAGCAATACAAAATTACAGTAGTTGCAGAATATTTCACTCTTGGGCCTGATAAAACATTAAACCAGACACTATTCTAAAGTAACTGCCTGTCTTGGCCCATTCTTACACCTGTAACAGAAAAGTAAAACAGTCAGGAAAACTTTCACTCAGTTATGTGTAAGTGTGATGCCTTTAATTTTATTTGGGTTTCTAAACAAGAAAAGGAATTTGAACAAAAATGGAAGCTAGTGAACTTACAAATAAAAGAAGGTGCATTATCAATGCATTTTCATTAAATGCCTGGGAAAACAATGCAATCCGAAAGTTTCCTGTCCTGCCTTATAATAAGAAGCCTTAAATATTTGATAATTATTTTGAAGCATCTATACACACAGAACCATAATATTTATGTACATTATTTACTACTGCTCTGATTTTTATTGAATATAAATGTATGCTGACATTCCAAATTAAAAGTTTCAACCCATTTAGGCCAAAGAAAAACTATGTGCTCCATAACTGTTACCTACTTTATTACTCATTTTTGATAAATTCTTTTCAGATCTATTATGTCAAATGTGCTACAGTGTAACTAAAGAGAACAAAAGAATCTTGAAAACATTAATTCAGAAATACACTGAGATCCAACCGAGAAAAGAATCATGTGAGAAATATACTAGAAATTAAAAATGAAGAAATGGTAATCAAAATTCTTCTCTAGGGATGTTTGGGTGGCTCAGTCGGTTAAGCATCTGCCTTCAGCTCAGGTCATGATCCCAGGGTCCTGGGATAGAGCCTCGCATTGGGCTCTTTGCTCGGCCTGCAGCCTGCTTCTACCTTGCCTGCTCTGCCTGCCGCTCCCCCTGCTTGTGCACCCTTTCTCTCTGACAAATAAATAAAATATTAAAAAAAAAACAAAAACAAAAACAAAATTCTCCTTTAATTTTTTACATTTCTTTAGTCTTATCTTTTCTGTTAACCAAAACAGCATGAAGACTTCAGTAGACATCTATCTTTTGCATCTAGAATAGTGCTTATCAAATAGCAGATGATAAATAAATAATGAATGGATTAAAGGAAGGATGACCAAATATTTTTCCTTGTCTTGGGAAAAGATATTACATAAATTATAAAACAATAGCTTATGACATAAAGTTCCCCTTTCAAATTTCATAGATTACCTAAAAACACTATTAACACCATTAATATTAAATATAATTCAATAATGATTATCTCCTGTATCTAAAATGTTTAATTTTTAGGTGTGAAAAACTCATACTCCGCTGAAAGACATATTTGGATATTCAAATACTCTGAAGTTTGCAGCAATTTTATTAGAGATGACTTGGAAATTAGTCTTTGTTATTGACTTTGTAAATCCTCAAATGTTCTACCTAGGTTAAAAATTTTCACCTTATTAAAATCTTTCCCCACTTTAATGAAAGACAGAAACAATGAAATGAATAAATTTCATTCTGTGCACTGGCCACCTGGATTTCTAGTTTAATAACTGCTTACTTTATAAATAAATTTTCTCTAATTTATATATACATTTTCACTTAATTGTAGGTAATCTGATTATTCATCTAGATCTTTAAACTTTATTACCAGAAAAAACTGAAGCACTTAAATCATACTTAAGAGTTCACAAGAAATAGGAAACATACAATATCATAAGGGCACTCTTTTACCTGGGTGGCTCAGTGGGTTGGGCCGCTGCCTTCGGCTCAGGTCATGATCTCAGGGTCCTGAGATCGAGTCCCGCATCGGGCTCTCTGCTCGGCGGGGAGCCTGCTTCCTCCTCTCTCTCTGCCTGCCTCTCTGCCTACTTGTGATCTCTCTCTGTCAAATAAATAAATAAAATCTTAAAAAAAAAAATAAGAAATTCTCAGTGTGGTGACTATAGTTAATAATACTGTATTGCATATTTGAAATTTGTTAAGGGAGTAGATCTTGAAAGTCCTCATCACATGAAAAAAAAATTGAAATTATGTATGGTGATGGATATTAACTAGACTTATTGTGGTGATCATTTTGCAATATATACAAATACCAAATGCTATGCTATACACTGAAACTAATACAATGTCTTATGTCAATTATACCTCAGTAACAAAAAATGAGAAACAACTCAATCTTGCTTCATTCCCCACCAACTAGCAATATCAAATCTTCAATGCTTACATGACTATATGTGACGTGTTACTTCTATCACCAGGAACCACGCTCACATAAACAAAACACCCACTTGGACTTGTGAGTTGAAGGAACTATGTGCATACATAATACAGCACTGGGATCTTAAGACTCTTGGTTTTACAGTCTCCCTTGAGGTCCTTCCATCTCCAAAACTCTATGCTTCTTTGAGTTTTGCTGTGTCCAAAATAGCCTCAGCAATTGATTTACAATGGTGTTATTATGTAACTACAAAAAGTGTGTCTTACTTGGTGTTGAAAATAGGAGTAATTGGTTTGTGAACAGGTGCACTGCTAAAAAAAAAAGTTTAATGAAATTCTAGTTCCATAGCTATTAATAACTAAATTTCAATATGTAAGATATCAGGAATAGTGAACACTAGGTGTCAGTGTAAGAAATGGAAAAATATTTTTAAAAACTTGTTTCCAATCAGGTGTATAACAAAGAAATCAAAAGCAGCTGTGACCACATTTACTTATAATTGCATAATTCAGTTAACAAGCCAATCTTTCTCTCAAACAAAAATTCCTGTTCCAAAACCATCAAGAGTTTAAAATCAGATTAAGCTGATTATTAGAAGTTACAAGTCTTTTGTAACTTCAGCTACATAAAACACAGCAAATTAATTTTACTTTTAAGAATAGATGTTTCGAAGGATGGTGTTAAATACAGGCATAAATCTGGAAGTATTATGTTGCATATTTTTAGTTAGTGGAAAAGAATTATTTTCAGAGTAATAATGTTGGATGATTAATAAGTGATACTGAATTTTCAGATCTGCCCTGAACAGAAATATGAAACATGAAGGCATTAGAAATTACAATGCTTAAAATGTCAATTCACAAATGAATACATGACCTTGAGAAGGATGACTGACTCTTCCCTCAAATTCTGGTACCTACAGGTTATTTCTAAACTATGAATGCTAAAACTAATACTAAAAATAGCACCTATTAACTATCTGATAAAAAAAGCTTTCTGTAAAGACTTTTAAAACAGGTTTTAGTTTTAAAAAGACATTAGCTGTTAACACTAAAAGCTAAAATAGTGCCTCATATTTTACAAAGTGCATTCAAAGGAAATACCCAATTTAAGTCCAATAATACTAATGTAATAAATCTATATTCTTTTTAGCACAGCATCATTTGGGGAGCTTGAACTCTTCTATCTACTAAACTCACTCACATACCCACTTGGCCATTTTCATGTTCCATCTCTCAAACTCCACATCATTATTTACTTATTTCATCTTTCCATATGTTTTTCAAGCATGTTGGGAAACTTTTCGTATAATATTCTGGAAGTTACTCATTTGTAGAAATGGAACAAAACTAAATACAGTAGTCATCACTAGGGTATGAAGTGCTGTGACTCAAAATTCTTTTAGGAAAATATTTAAGGATTTGCTGGAGAGAAATAAGTGCTTTTAGTTAACGTTGTACTCTTGTTTCACTGATAGTTAACTTCTATTCAAATTCTAATTGTAAAATGAGAAAGTATGAAGTTTATGGAAAAGGTTTCCAAGCTTGAGGATTGAAGCAAATTAACAGAGGCAATTTACACCACTCTGTGTAGGTTTCTTACCAGGCACATAAAGTCAGATGGTGACAGACAAGGATGGAATAGGGAAGTTCACATATAATACATTATCTAAACTAGTATCTGTGAATTTTAAGATATCTTAGCATATCAGGAATGAGAAACAGAACTGAAACTGAGTTAGCACTATATATGATATGACGTTCAAAGGCAGGAAAGTGCCCCAGAAATATATAGAGTATATGTCTCTCCAAGTTTTCTTTCTGGCTCTTTGGTGTCTTTGCCCTTGACATTGTGATACTCCAAACATATAGATTAATGTGTAAAATTTGTGGTATTATTAATCAAATCACATTTTCATTGACAAATAGTGTGGATCAGAGCTAGGTCATTTATACACATTATCTTTTATATGAGGCAGGTAAATTCCTGCAGAGGAATAAACCAAGATTCAGAGAGATGAAGAAATATGCTCCAGGTTGCATAACTGGCAAGTTAGGAAGCCGAGATTCAAAGCTGGGAATCTTGTCTGCAAACACCTTCTACTATACTGCTGTTTTCTAAAATAAGCTCTTGTGTGTTTTGCAAAAGTAACCAGGAGAGTCACTTTTAGAACAATGATTAGTAAGTGAGAATATGTCAAACTGGTAGATCTAAAAATGTACTAATAACAACTTAGTATTTCCAGCAGTTTTGCAAGCAGGTAAACACTAATAGCTGCCATGGTGGGTATGACTATTGCATCATTTTGAATCATTTATTCTTGCTAATCCAGGATTTACTATCACGGACTACTGCTCTTGGACAGCAAATAAAGTTCAGAACTTGTTACCATCTAACTTGAAGCTGGTAATATCTCTTGCCCTAAATACTTCAGTATCCTTCCTCTAGTAGTTCTCTTCAGTAATGGCATCTTGAGACTTTCAATAACATTTTAAAAATAGCCAGGTTATTCTATCCACCTTCCTCAGTTGTCATTTTGTGACTTTGCCCCCCGCAGCAATCTACAGAACAACAAATAAACTCCTCGGTTTGAAATTCAATGACCTTGAAAATCTAGTCCAAAGCTGCTTTCTCATCCCTTTCTGTAATATAAATTTAGGAAAGGTTGTTGATAATACAATTGAAAATCTACATGGCTTGATCAGAGGTGATTTCATATAAATCAATTGTCTAAATTTGGTTTCTTGGCATAAAATGCAAACTCTATGTAATTTATCTGACATTTAAAAACAGGACTTCTGGGCACCTGGGTGGTTCAGTGGGTTAAGCCGCTGCCTTCGGCTCAGGTCATGATCTCAGGGTCCTGGGAGCCTGCTTCCTCCTCTCTCTCTGCCTGCCTCTCTGCCTGTTTGTGATCTCTCTCTGTCAAATAAATAAATAAAATCTTTAAAAAAAAAAACAGGACTTCTACTTCTGACAACATCATTCAAACCCATTCTGCAATCTATACATAGTTTTCATTACTAATGGTTACTAAGTGGCTTATTATCCAAGCATAAAGACTTAGCTAAAACAGAAACAATTGGTTTTGGAACTCAAGTGTAAATAAGAGGTTGATTTATTAATTATCATTTATTATTATTATTAATTTCCTCTTTTAGAGAGTAACCATACGGTCTTTAGTACTGACAGAGATAAATAACTTTTTTTCTTGCTTACGTGACAAATTCTTTTCCTGGCTAGCGTAAAAAGAGAACAAATATAGATAGATGTGTTAGGGGGAAAAAAAACTTCTAAATTCCAGTATTTTAGTTCCACAAGAGAGACATTTGCAAACATTAACTATATCACCACCTGAGCTCTCATTTACATGAAAATGCAGTGGCTTTATTTTATACTCATGTTAGAAAATATAAAACTTTTTTTTAAAGAGCTAATACTTCTGCTTCTAAATGGAAAAACAAACAAAAATAAAAATACCAAGTGCCTAGTAAACATAAGGCACCCACAACAATCTTATTCTTACCAATGAAATTAAATGCATGTCTATTTAGGAAAAGAAAAATATTTGACTTCTTTCACCCTGCCATAGACACCATGATTGCACAGAATTTTAAAGCTGAAGCTTTTAAGAGGGGAGTAAAGATTAATACAAGAAAACACTAAATAAAATTGTTACTTTTTTTAATAACATGTGGACCACAAGAATTTGTTAGGAATACTATGAGGCATTTTAATTTTCATATTATCATAAATCTTACTTGAAGTCTAGTGATCTTCTTCACAAATCAGGCTTCAGGGGGAAACCAAGAAGCAACTTAGTCTCAATGGCAAAAGCTTCACTAGAACTTTCCTTCTTGAAGCCTATTACAAATGCAAGCAGCAAGAATGTAACTTTCTAGAAGAATTCATGCTTTACATATCTTATTTCAAGTATGCTTGAAGTTCTTCTTTTGTTTACATTTAATTACTTTGTCCAGAGAGCTATCAAATGATGCCCACTTTAATTTTATAAAATTACCCACTGTGCCTAAATGTTTTGTTTCTTGATGCTAAATGGTTGTTAAGATGCTAAATGGTTGTTAACAACCATTAAGGTTGCTAATGGTTTCTCATGTTGAAGGATGGTTTTCTCTTTACAAACTTAAAGTGTGATGAAGCCCTTATCAGAGACTTGATATTGAATTTGTATGTTCCATACCAAAAGAAGATTTTCCTGGGGCTTCTCTTTTTCAAATAATCTCTTTTTGTTAACAAACCATCTGTAAAATACAAATCCTATTTTGAAAACATTACTCTTCACTTCAGAAAACCCCAGAATACTCAGAATTAGGAGAGACCTTAGAGATAAAGAATAAATTCAGCCAGACAAGTATCCATTCATACCCATAAGTCAGCATTTTTCATTCTAAAGATTCCCTAAACTCTCCAGAGAAGATTACTTAAATTCCACATCTACTACTTATAAGGTATGTGACTTAGGCAACTTGCTTAATCTTTCTGTTCTTCAGTTTCCAAGCCTAAAAAATGAAGACAGTATATTCTAACTCTCTAGCTTCATTATAAATATTAAGTAAAGTGACTGTTATTAGAGATGCTCATTCTATCAGAGTCCACATATTGGAAGTTTGAAAAATAAAATATTTTAATTTTCTTAAGGACATCTGCCCAGTCAAGATAACTTTACATAAAGTTTTTGGTCTTTTATATACAGTATGCTATATTGTATATAGAGTATAACTAAATTTCCAGATTAAAAAACATTAAAATTTATTATTGAGAGATATCTTACTAAATGTGTCACACACTCTCTTCATCTTCTAAAGAGCAACCTGAGGTTTAACAACTTTTCTAATTGTCTTAAGCCTTCACTGTGAATATCATTCATCATATTTTGTTAATGTACATATGATGGTCTCTTCAACCAGAGAATTTTATTAACAGGTTTTAGATATTACCATACACACTTTCTGGAACATACTTTGTAAATTTTACTGCTGGATCAACTAGGTACTTTTAATTTGGGGTGTCTGTGTTTTCATAAGCAATTATTTTCTCTTGGCTCCTTCACTCTGACAACCTCTTGCTGCTTCTTTATCAGTGCCTGCCTTTGTAACTAACTGTCTTGTCCTCACTATTCTGCGGCTTCTATTCTATTGCAAAAAAGAAAAACAGATAAATAAACTTTAAGATTAAACACACTCCCGGTGACAAGCATGACTTTTACACTATCTACTGCCTTTTATTACTCTCTGCCAGATTCTCAGCTGGACTGAAAGTACAAAGTCAGTAACATTTTACTGATAATGTTTTGAGACCAATATTTAAAATGTTTAAAGATTTTTTTTTAAATCCTTTTCTAATTCACAAATTTTTTAAGAGATTTTATTTCTCTTTCCATTCCCTTTAAAAATATGAAATCAAATTTATATCATTGCTTCAAATATAAATAATAACTTGAATTTCAAATTATATACATCAATTAGAACTTCAAAAAATTTATTCTAGAGAAGGATTTAAGGGTAGGTAACACATACTTGGTAAACTAACAATGTGATCATAAATTCAATAAGAGACAGGAAAATTACTAGAAATATTTGAAATCATCAGCATAAACAAATTCTCCCTATCGCAATCAGTAAAATAACACTTCTAATAAAACAATAGGATGGAAGTAAATATTTAAAGGCTGAAACACATTTTTAAAAAGACTTATTATATATTCTTCAAGTATAGGATAATATATGCTGAGATCTGAGAAATAAAGGTTTCTAACTATATATATAATACATATATAAAATATTAACATATATAAGTATATTATATATATATAAAACAAAGCAACGTTAAACTGGGTTAAATTTTTATACATTCAAATGCTATATAGAAATAATAGTTATCTTTTAAACCTGGAAAATGGTCTACATGTGTACAATAAAACAATATATATAATATATATAAAGTCTTTAGCAGACTGGCACATAGTAAACATTTACTAACTTTTACTGTCTTCTTTTCTGTATAATCTGCACATGAATCAGGAGTAATAGCAACACTGGGGAAAGGAGAGATACAGAGCTATGTATATATAAAAGCGTGTTAGAGATCTTAGAAAGGTACTGAAGAATAGGAATTTAAAAACAATCTCTTGGTTCAGATACAGTGAAGAAAAATTTTGATGAATGAGAACCTGGGAGACATTTGCCAGATTAAAAAGCATTAAAGGTAAGAACAAAGAGAAAGGGAGACAGAACCCAATACCTGCTAATCCAGATAGGAGACTGGACAATTCCTCTTTCGCATATGTTTATATTTTATTTTAATTAACTAATTAATTAATTAATTAATTTAAGTAAGCTCCATGCCAAGTGTGGAGCCCAATATGCGGCCCAAACTCACAACCCTAAGATCAAGACCCCAGATGAGACCATGAGTCAAATTCCCAACAAACTGAGCCACCCAGGCACCCCCGCATATGTTTATTTGTTAATTAAAATAATTATTAATTATTAGAATAAATCTAAAAGTAGATTCACATAATGAAAACATAATTCAACAGATTGGCTTCCTAGTTGCCTGACAAATTCACAGAAAATCCAGTATGATTTTCAAATGGAATGATAGATAATTATATTCTATAATAAAACAAACAGATTGTTCTGGTAAGTTTGATAAGTTTCAGTGAATGGAGAAACAGAAGTAGTCATACAGTCATCACAGATCATGATGGTTTTTAAAACTTCACTCAAAATGGCTACTATCAAAAGAATGTTATTGATAGCATTATCAATTCACCCATACAATTTCCAGTTACAAATCTCTACCTATTTTCATTAAATGATGCAACTCAATGGGGAGAGTGAGAATTCTATGGAAAGTCTGCATCTCTTTGGTAAACCTGAAATTCCTGGAAAGAGTGCATTAAGCATTTTTAAGAAGTTTAAGCCACAACTCAAACTTGCAGCATACGTCAGAAATACAAGCTCGGCACAAGTCGTTAATAGAGCTTAGCTTAGGTCAAGTGACAGGATTCTAGTAGACCAACAGGAAGAAAGTGAAGAACCCTAAAGGTAAATCCTTGACACACGTGGAAAGGTGGGGAGTTGGTGTTTTACATCTATGCTAAGAAAGACAAGGAACTGAGACCCTACTTAAACTTACTGGAACTGTAAACACTTTATATTGAGACTATCTTACCTTGTAAAGTTGAGTGACTATGAGTAGGATGTAGCGCAGCAGGAAAAAAAAATGCTAAGAGAGGGGGAAAGCCTGGAAATTCCTTCCTGGTTGGCCCTTTAGGTTATGGCTGTAGCAAACTACCTAGAAGAGTTGGTGGGGAAAATGCAGCTGAAGAGGCATTTTGCCTAAATATGACCATTTTGTGTCACAGATTAAAAATTAAGCAAGTGTCAACTACAATATAAACTTACTATTTTTTTTTCAAGATTTTATTTATTTGTCAGAGAGAGAGAAAGAAGGCGAGAGAGAGAGAGGCAGGCAGAGGGAGAAGCAGGCTCCCCACTGAGCAGAGAGCCTGATGTGGGGCTCAATCCCAGGACCCTGGCATCATGACCTAAGCCGAAGGCAGGTGCTTAATCAACTGAGGCACCCAGGCACCCCAAACTACTATTTCTTAAAAAGAGGATTTTAAATATTATTTCTTGATGCATGAGGTAGTAATATCTGAGAGAAAATAAGACTAATTAAATAGAAAATATTAAGATCAATTAGAAACAAGTGCTATTCAAAACTTATCAAATTTCCACAGCACATTCATAAGAAAAGAAAGTTATTAAGTAAAAGTCAAAAAAGGTAACTGTTTTTTAGTAACATACAGTGTTCTGTATCTTAATCCATATGTATATGTGTGCACTTGTATTTTCCACAAAGCAGGTGTGTTTTTAAGCTGTTTATAATAAATACGTGGTACTTGATTTACTCCACAGTAGGAACAGACAAAATATGCCAAGAGTTTTTTTCCCAGATGTTATCTGTGAACTCCTTTATCCCATTCATGTAAACACAGAGTGTGTTCCGGTTTGCTGAGTTACATATATGCGCTTTGACTTAGTACAAAGTCTCAATGTTTAGTTAGCTAGAAGACTGTTTCCATTCCGTGATTCATTAGGTCCCCGTGGTACCTCTACTTCCTCTATTTTATGCAATCACAAATTATATTAGTTTGTCCTATTTTAATAACCCCTTACAACTGAAGTTCTGCACAGCAAACTTTATTACTGTTTTAAGTTTTTATTTAAATTCCAGTTAGTTAACATAGAATGTAATACTAGTTTCAGGTGTACAATACAGTGATTCTACACTTCCATACAACACCCAGTGCTCATCATGAAAAGTGCTCTCCTTAATCCCCTTCTCCTATTTAACCCCCCCCACCCCTCTTCTAGTAACCATCAGTTTGTTCTCTATAGTTGAGTTTCTTGGTCTGCCTCTCTCTCTTTTTAAAAACATACTCCCTTTTTTGTGGAGCATAAGGAGTAACACAGAGGACATTGGGAGATGGAGAGGAAAAGTGAGTTGGAGGAAATCGGAGGAGGAGACAAACCATGAGAGACTGTGGACTCTGAGAAACAAACTGAGGGCTTTGGAGGGGAGTGGGTGGGGGTTTGGGTGAGCCTGGTGGTGGGTATTATGGAGGGCATGTATTCTGGAGCATAAACAATGAATTCTGGAGCACCGAAAATAAGTAAAATAAAATGAAAAAATAAAAATAAAAACATACTCATAAACCATTACTGTGGTGGCATAAGTGACAGCCTCACAGAAATGGCAATGAGGCTCAAACAATGCCTTACATGAGCTCCTTCTATCAAGGAGATTGACTGCCAAATTAGAAAGCATTGTAAGTAAGAAGGCCAGTAGAGGGGTGGTGAGGAGATGGACGATTCTGCATCTGAGTGCGCTGCGAGAGAGTTAAGCAATCGCTCTTTGCACACATAAATTTACCAATTTTCATATATTTTTAGAAAGACTTATTTATTTGGGGGAGGGAGGCAGAGGGAGAGAATCTCAAGCAGACTCCCTGCTGAGCATGGACCTGGACGTGGGCTCAGTTTCATGACCCATGAGATTATGACCTGAGCAGAAACCAAGAATCGGACATGTAACCCACTGAGTCACCCAAGCACCTCTATCAGTTTTCATATTAAAGACTGTTTGACTAACCCTGTACTGGTTCTGTGTGAAAGCAGTAGGACAGATTGAACAGCTTACTAGTTGCCTAGTAGATGAATACTGAGAAAGTCCCAATATGATTTTGAAGTGGAATGATAATTATATTCTATGCATGAAGTGAAGAGATTCTTCTGGTCACTAAGCTTGAATGAAAAGAAAAATGAAAGCAGCTATATAGCTAGCAGAAGTTGTAATAGTTTTAATCTTAAAGGAGAGTACCATTATTATTGAGAACATCATTTAATAGCAACTCATCACACCATTTCAAATTGGCACAAACCACTAGCTGTCCTCATACTGGAGATGCAGCTCAACCTGGGGAGTTGAGGGAGAGGGAAGCTTAGCACATGAAAAGATTGGCATCTCTTTGGTAAATGTGAAAGAGCATTTCATTTTCCAATCCATTTCTAATCTAAATCATACCATCAAATAGTCCTCTTATCAGGATTAGTCACAACATTAACCACTTAACATTAGCATTACTATAACTTGGAGAAAGGATGCTACGTCCCAAGAATTTCATTCACTACTACCTTTAAATACATTTTACCTAATTTTTATGACCCTCTATAACCACTGTAACTATTAGCACTGTCATTTTACAAAATAAGGACATTAAGACTTATGAATACCCTCTCTCTCTAGTGGCAACTTCTAATTTGTATTGGACTGAACCATGTAAAATTGGCAATATTCAACCATTTGTGATCTATAAAAATGACAATTCTACTTTGATTCAAAACTAGACAACTTAAACTTAAAATAATTTCTGAAGTGTAGTTCAACTTTAAAATACTATGATTTTAATATCATCACTTGTTCTTTAATAACACTGAAAGCCTTATGTAGATTATTTAAACTATATATTTTCATTATTTAACATATCCTGTAATCCTACAGAACTCCAGTGAGAAAGAGTCAAGTGGGGCCTAAGCCAGATACAACCTAACAAGTAGAACAACGCAGAGGAAGATCATGCAGAAGGAAGGTGGGTCTGGCTGAAATACTACTGATTAAGAATCAGGGGTAGGATTTGGGGTAAAGGATGAGAGGGTAAAGGCCAACAGGTTGAAGAAACTGGCACAAAGAAGAGATTTAAGGAAAACTTCCTAATTTGCTAATCTTACTATAGCATTTCCCAAATGAAACAATAAGCAGATGCTGCCAAAATAATCCCCAAATTGCCCACCATTATTAGTATTAGATACGCAGATGATGTTCAACAAAAATCTGCATTGGAAACAAAAATCTGCATTGACTGACTGAACAAGAAACACATTTAAAAGAAAAATCAAAGTATACCACATAAACTTGTCAAAAACATAGCTGACCTGCTTTAGGACACTATATTCTGTGCGGCTATCGGTATGTCAAGAGAGAATACCTTGAAATAGTGGACAACACAAAATTCTGTATGGCCTATGACAGAATGCAAATCGACATTTAAAAAAGTGCTAATACAAGGGCTAATATGCAATACACACCAGGTATCAACTTGTGTAACTTGTTACCTCACACAAAGTAAAATGCCGAAAATAGATTCAAGACTGATTTCAGAAATTTCTGACTGAAACAATCTTCTTCTTGAAGAAGCTGTATTTTGAGGTAGATATTTTGTTCACAGAGATTACACATTAAATTAAATGAATATTTTCCTTTGCTTATATTCTTCATGCTATATTATTATCTAAGTATAAACTTTGTGATTAAAATTGTATTTATAACTATCATCACCCTCTGTTTTTTCTGTCTCTAAAATGAAGAAAATGGCATTGTGTGCGTGTACTTACATATGTGTTAATCATTTAAACTATTCCAATCACTTTTTTTAAATACAAAGTCTGTATTTTTCCATTTAATTGTCACCAAGCATTTCAAGCCTTAAGAGGCATATGCCTACAAAGACACATCTTTAAGAAACTCCATCAAAGAGGCCAACTCACGCACAAATAACCGAAAGTAAAGTGCCTCATACCCACAGCTCCTCAACAGAGTCAGCAGGAATGCTTTTTTAAGGGGCACTCACACCCAGAATAATTCTTCCCCCAGAATTTTTGATTGGGCAGATAAGGAGTAGAGTGTGGTACTTGTGGGGTTTTGATGTTGTTGTTGTTTTAAAGAAGATGGCTTTAATGTGAACTCCAAGTTGAGAACTACTGCTAACTGCCTTGGGATAGATGATATAATCAACTACCCTATTCATCTGACTTGTTTCTGAATGGTTTTACTGACTTTTTAATAATCAAGATCAACCAAAATTGGGTAAACAAACGTGATGCTTTGAGTAATGTCTAGGGTTATGGAAACAATTTTATGGCATCTTAAGGAGATCTGTTTTGAAAGAGAAAGCATTTAGGTGCATTAGGGTGTAAAGCAAAAACAAATTCATTAAGTTACAGTTAGATATACTTCACAGTTTCAAGGAGTAGCCTCGCCTGTTCACCTGAAAGTTGTCTGAAAGTTCAAGATCATGTTTTTACTTTTTCAAAAATACTGGCAATTTTGTTGCCCAGCTCTGGTTACAAACCACCAGCCTATAAACTAGTTTCTCAAGTCTGATTCTTGGACTACTTAGATTACAAAGATCTTGGGATTTTATTAAAAATACAAATTCTTGGGGTGCCTGCATGTCTCAGTGGGTTAAGCCTCTGCCTTCGGCTCAGGTCATCATCTCAGGGTCCTGGGATCGAGCCCCCCATTGGGCTCTCTGCTCAGCAGGGAGCCTGCTCCCCCCTCTCTCTGCCTGCTGCTCTGCCTACTTGTGATCTCTCTTTCTCTGTCAAATAAATAAATAAAATCTTTAAAAAAAAAATACCAATTCTTCAGCTCCATCCGAGCCCTCCTGAAAAAGAATCCTTTGGAGAGTACAGATGAATAATCTGAACTTGCTTATGTTATGCAGATAATTCTTAGACAATCTAACAACTGACACTGATTCTATACTTAAGGAGACTCTGGGTTTTGCTTTTTTTTGAGACTCTGGGTTTTTATAGTCCCCTGTAATGACTCAGAATATTTGTGTAACTGAAGAATTGCTAGGTAGCCTGAATAAGTATCAGCTGCGTGCCTACTCTTTCATGTGTAAGAGTTCAGAACAGATATTTTAAAAAGTCAAGGGATACTGGCAATAGTATTGAACTCCTATGTTTTTCTTTCCCTTTAAGTTTTAGATTACGTTTTATTAAATTTTAGCTTTCAGCTGCAGAAGGAAGAACAATTGAGTTGCTGAAGTCCTAGCTCACTGTCCCAGTAGGTAAAGGTGCTTTCTGACAGGAGACACAGCACCACAGAAGCTGTGATGGCGGAATGCCCTTCTCACTTCTACACAAGCAGTAGCAAGAACCTAAATGCTTCCTGTTGTTTTGATGATTTTTGTATTACCTTTGACAGATCACTCTTCCATTAACAGAGCCAAGTTGCATGGGTTTAAAAAAAAAAAAAAAAAAGTAAATCCACAGGAAACAACCTTCTTTATTATCTTTCTGAATTTCTGCAACCTACATAACAACTGTTCCCACAGCTTTTAGGGGAAGTAAAATTTCTTTTAAAGTAACGAAATTTTCTTCCAAAATTCGGTTTCTTGAAAAGTGAAACTGGGGAACTGGGGAGGACTATGGCCAAAATGAGTACCATATGCTGCATAACTCCATCAATACTCAGTACTTTCCTGGTTAAGACAAGGAAGCTGGTCTGGTTTACCTCCCACAGGTAGAAGTAGCCACTGAGCAAAGATTTCCATGCTAAATTCAGGCCTATGTTGTCTAACATTTCAATTTTAATGTTTCAAGAGAAGCCCCAAATCCTGTTTTTATGTAAAACAAGTCCAATTTTTAAATGCTGGCAATTAAATTCACATCTTTAAAAATATAGGCCAAGAAAAATAAAATATGCTTTCATGCTACATCTATGCAGAGGTAACCGTTTATAATGTCTATTCTGATGCTTACTTTCCTCAATTTAATACTGTAAATATGTAGATTCCTATAAAAGATTTAACATGTATTTTTATATAGACAAGTATATACCAATGCATGATGAACTCCAGGTTGGATACCACTTGTCAAAACCCCCATCACTCTTTATGCATATTAGCATTACCAGCCCTCATGTTTTAAAATTATTTTCGTACTCAATTTACTCAGATAAAAAACAAAAACAAAAAATAGCATACCAGTTTCTCCACAGCAGTACACCCTCCACCACACTACTAGCAATCACTATCCTGTTTTCAATATGTATGAGCTGGCTTTTTATGTTTTTGTTTTTAGATTACATATGTAAGAGAGATCATACGGAATTGGTCTTTCTCTGTCTGACTTACTTAACTAGCATAATGCCTTCTAGATCCACCCATGTAGCTGCAAGTGGCAAGATCCCATTCTTTTCTGTGGCTGAATCATATGACACTGTGGATCTGTATCACAATTTGTTCATCCATCCATCCATCGACAGACACTTAGGTTGTATCTCGGCTATTGTAAATGGGGCTGCAACAAACACAGGCACATCCACCTTTTTGGATTAGTATTTGTTATCTTATAATAATACCAAGAAGTGGAACAGCTGGATCATACAGTAGTTCTAGTTTTAATTTTTTGTGAGAAATGTCCACACTGTTTTCTGCAGTGGCTATACCCATTTGTAATTCCACTAACAGTGCACAAGAGTTCCCTTTTTCACATCCTTGTCAACATGTGTTCTCATCTTTTTGATAACAGCCATTCTAACAGGTGTGAACGAGTATCTCATTGTGGTTTTGATCTGTATTTTCCTGATGATTAGTGATGTATAACACCTTTTCATGTACCTGTTGGCCATCTGCACGTCTTCTGTGGAAAAATGTCTATCCAAATGTTCTGCCTATTTTTTAATCACATTTTTTCCCTATGAACTATGTGAATTCTTAATGTATTTGGGATATTAATGACTTAGCAATATATGATCTCCAAGTATTTTCTCCCAATCAGTAGACTATCTTTTCAGTTTGTTGATGGTCTCCTTTGTTGTGTGGACATTTTGTATAGTTGAAATAGTCCCACTAATTTTGCTTTTGCTTTTGGTATCAGATTAAAAAAATAATGATGAAGACCTATGTCAAGAAGATTACTACCTATGTTTTTCTTCTAGGAGTTACATGGCCTCTCTGCCTACTTATGATCTCTGTCTGTCAAATAAATAAATCTTTTTAAAAAAATGATTTAATTCAAATATCCAGTAGGTTAAGTTGGAGTAAGCACACTCTCCACTGCTTCTCCCAATGAATACAATAAAAACCCTGGATATAGGACATGCAACAACTATCTGAGAATTCTGAATAATAAATGGTAGGAGGCCATTCGAGAAGGAAATGAGAACCTGAAATACAAAAATCTGGCAGTGAGTTTCATGGGTTTTATTTTGCACTAGTAACTCCTACCCTGGACACAAAAACCATGTAAATTTAGGTCTGATTACCAGGTACATACAAAAAGTTATGAGACACTCTCTCATTCTACTTCAACAAAGGTGAATGGAAACCTCAAGGAGGTGGGAGCTTGGGATAAGGAAGAGAAGTCTGAATACAAATGGGTAAAACAAGGGAATTTGGTAGGGGGGCGTGATGTAACAGTATTGAATCTTGACTACTGTGGTATTTATAAGATTCTGCACATCTGTCACAGAGCTGAAAAACAACAAGAAAAAAACATGGATTTTGCCATATGTAATATAAACAACACACTTCAAATACAAAAAGTCAAAGTAGTAAGAAAACATAATACAGCACAGTGTGTAGTTGCTGCATTGTATTCTAAGGAAGTATCAATATTTAAACAACGTTTTCCTATTATGTTTTCTTTTCCTTTGAAGAGCAGAAATGTGTTGAAATGCACAAGCTCGCATGAGATGCAGAAGAGATGAAGCCAAAAAAGCCATAGCAGGAAGTTTTAAGAACTGGAAGATATGTGAGGTGGCTCATAACATGGCAGAGTTTATATTTTATGTCCAGGCAAGTTACCGGCCAGATAAAAGAAAAACAGCCAAAATTTTCAGAGGTGTCATAAGGGTATGTCATCTACAATATCCACTTGTCAAACAAAAATTACTAGGGATGCAAAGAAACAAAAGGAAAACTGAATAAATAGGGGTGTCAATGGTAATGGGTTCCAGTGTGATCCAAATATTGAATATAGAAGATAAAGACTTTCAAGGAGTTATTATAAATATATTCAAAGAATTAAAGAAGAGGAGATGCCAATTAAGAGCTCCCATGCTTGCATTCACCCTCAGCAACAATAATGTGGCCACCATCCACAGACAAAAGGGCCATATGTGTGCTTTAGGATACAGGTAGGAGACTGTGAAAGTCCAGTGCAGTCTGAGGCTGACAAGAGTTGTTTTGCAACTGATGCAGTGAACATGGTACTGGCTACACACCCAGAAACAATCCTGTACCCCTGAAGGCTAGGTTACAGCCCTGTGTGGCCACCATTCCATTACCAGCCCCACACACCAAAGGATCTAGAAGGAGTCATGCCCACCTGTGGCTCAGATAGTAGAGACACAGCTTAGTCCCAGCTGTGGACCTTGAAATGGTCTGTGCACTGATTCCAACCCCATTGGCCGCTGTCCAGAAGCCCCCACAGGTAAGCCCACCAAACTTGGTCTTTCAGTAGATTCTGAAAGGGCCCTATAACTGGGCTCCAGTCCTTCCTGGCTGTTGTCTCAAGGAGTCCTGCTGGCACAAGAACCAGGGAGGAAACATTTCTGTCTACAGACTGAAATCATAAATCAAGTATTTTTTTTTCTGACCCCAACAGTAAGGAACCAGAAATCAATAATAGAAGGAAAACTGGAAAATTCTCAAATATGCAGAAATTAAACACACTCTTCTGAATAACCAACAGGTCAAAGAAGAAATCAAAAGGGAAGAGAGAAAATAGCTTGAGACAAAAACAAAAGCAGAACATACCAAAATTTTGGGATGCAGCAAAACCAGTTTAAGAGGTAAGTTTATAGCAATAAATGCCTACATTAAAAATAAAGAAAGAGAGGGGAGGAGTCAAGATGGCGGAGAAGTAGCAGGCTGAGACTACTTCAGCTAGCCGGAGATCAGCTAGATAGCTTATCTAAAGATTGCAAACACCTGAAAATCCATCGGCAGATCGAAGAGAAGAAGAACAGCAATTCTGGAAACAGAAAAACAGCCACTTTCTGAAAGCTAGGACCGGCGGAGAAGTGAATCCAAAGCGACGGGACATAGACCCCGGGGGGAGGGGCTGGCTCCCGGCAAGCGGCGGAGCAACTGCGCACAAAATCAGGACTTTTAAAAGTCTGTTCCACTGAGGGACATCGCTCCAGAGGCTACCCGGGGCAAAGCCCACACGGGGTCAGCGTGGCCTCGGGTCCCGCAGGGTCACAGAAGGATCAGGGGTGTCTGAGTGTCGCAGAGCTTGCGGGTATTGGAACGGGAAAGCCGGCTACAGAGACAGAGCCGACAGTAAGCTCGCAGCTCGTGTTACCTTGAACCGGTCGCAGGCTCGGTGAGCTCGGAGCGCGGCCAGAGGTCGGGCAGACGGGAGTAACTGGGCGCTGTTCTCTGAGGGCGCACTGAGGAGTGCGGCCCTGGGCTCTCGGCTCCTCCAGGCCGGAGACCAGGAGGCTGCAATTTGTATTCCCGTCCTCTGGAACTCTACGGAAAGCGCTCAGGGAACAAAAGCTCCTGAAAGCAAACCCGAGATGATTACTCACCCTGGCCCCAGGTAAGGGCGGTGTAATTCCGCCTGGGGCAAAGACACTTGAGAATCACTACAACAGGCCCCTCCCCCAGAAGATCAACAAGAAATCCAGCCGAGACCAAGTTCACCTACCAAGGAGTGCGGTTTCAATACCAAGAAGAGCAGCAGAATTCCAGAGGAGGAGAAAGCCAAGCATGGAACTCATGGCTTTTTCCCTGTGATTTTTTTTTAGTCTTGCAGTTAATTTAATTTTTTTCTTTTTCATTTTTTTTTTTTTCTCGCCTTCGGGTAAAAATTTTTTTTTTAACTGTTACCTTTTTCTTTTTTAAGGATTTTTTACTAGTTTATCTAATATATATATTTTTTCTTTTTTACATTTTTCTTAGGTGTTTTCTCTTTTTCAAATTCTTTTCTTTTCTTTTTTTTTTTTTTTTCTTTCTTTCTTCCTTTTTGAACCTCTTTTTATCCCCTTTCTCCCCCTCACGATTTTGGATCTCTTCTAATTTGGTTAAAGTATATTTTCCTGGGGTTGTTGCCACCCTTTTAGTATTTTACATGCCCCTTCATATACTCTTATCTGGACAAAATGACGAGACGGAAAAATTCAACACAAAAAAAAGAACAAGAGGCAGTACCGAAGGCTATGGACCTCATCAATACAGACATTGGTAATATGTCAGATCTAGAGTTCAGAATGACAATTCTCAAGGTTCTAGCCGGGCTCGAAAAAGGCATGGAAGATATTAGAGAAACCCTCTCGAGAGATATAAAAGCCCTTTCTGGAGAAATAAAAGAACTAAAATCTAACCAAGTTGAAATCAAAAAAGCTATTAATGAGGTGCAATCAAAAATGGAGGCTCTCACTGCTAGGATAAATGAGGCAGAAGAAAGAATTAGTGATATAGAAGACCAAATGACAGAAAATAAAGAAGCTGAACAAAAGAGGGACAAACAGCTACTGGACCATGAGGGGAGAATTCGAGAGATAAGTGACACCATAAGACGAAACAACATTAGAATAATTGGGATTCCAGAAGAAGAAGAAAGAGAGAGGGGAGCAGAAGGTATACTGGAGAGAATTATTGGGGAGAATTTCCCCAATATGGCAAAGGGAACGAGCATCAAAATTCAGGAGGTTCAGAGAACGCCCCTCAAAATCAATAAGAATAGGCCCACACCCCGTCACCTAATAGTAAAATTTACAAGTCTCAGTGACAAAGAGAAAATCCTGAAAGCAGCCCGGGAAAAGAAGTCTGTAACATACAATGGTAAAAATATTAGATTGGCAGCTGACTTATCCACAAAGACCTGGCAGGCCAGAAAGAGCTGGCATGATATTTTCAGAGCACTAAACGAGAAAAACATGCAGCCAAGAATACTATATCCAGCTAGGCTATCATTCAAAATAGAAGGAGAGATTAAAAGCTTCCAGGACAAACAAAAACTGAAAGAATTTGCAAACACCAAACCAGCTCTACAGGAAATATTGAAAGGGGTCCTCTAAGCAAAGAGAGAGCCTACAAGTGGTAGATCAGAAAGGAACAGAGACCATATACAGTAACAGTCACCTTACAGGCAATACAATGGCACTAAATTGATATCTCTCAATAGTTACCCTGAATGTTAATGGGCTAAATGCCCCTGTCAAAAGACACAGGGTATCAGAATGGATAAAAAAACAAAAGCCATCTATATGTTGCCTCCAAGAAACTCATTTTAAGCCCGAAGACACCTCCAGATTTAAAGTGAGGGGGTGGAAAAGAATTTACCATGCTAATGGACATCAGAAGAAAGCAGTAGCGGCAATCCTTGTATCAGATCAATTAGATTTTAAGCCAAAGACTATAATAAGCGATGAGGAAGGACACTATATCATACTCAAAGGGTCTGTCCAACAAGAAGATTTAACAATTTTAAATATCTATGCCCCCAACGTGGGAGCAGCCAACTATATAAACCAATTAATAACAAAATCAAAGAAACACATCAACAATAATACAATAATAGTAGGGGACTTTAACACTCCCCTCACTGAAATGGACAGATCATCCAAGCAAAAGATCAGCAAGGAAATAAAGGCCTTAAACGACCCACTGGACCAGATGGACATCACAGATATATTCAGAACATTTCATCCCAAAGCAACAGAATATACATTCTTCTCTAGTGCACATGGAACATTCTCCAGAATAGATCACATCCTCGGTCCTAAATCAGGACTCAACCAGTATCAAAAGACTGGGATCATTCCCTGCATATTTTCAGACCACAATGCTCTAAAGCTAGAACTCAACCACATTAGGAAGTTTGGAAAGAACCCAAATACATGGAGACTAAACAGCATCCTTCTAAAGAATGAATGGGTCAACCGGTAAATTAAAGAAGAATTGAAAAAAATCATGGAAACAAATGATAATGAAAATACAACAGTTCAAAATCTGTGGGAAACAACAAAGGCAGTCCTGAGAGGAAAATATATAGCAGTTCAAGCCTTTCTCAAGAAACAAGAAAGGTCTCAGGTACACAACCTAACCCTACAGCTAAAGAAGCTGGAGAAAGAACAAGAAAGAAACCCTAAACCCAGCAGGAGAAGAGAAATCATAAAGATCAGAGCAGAAATCAATGAAATAGAAACCAAAAGAACAACAGAACAAATCAACGAAACTAGGAGCTGGTTCTTTGAAAGAATTAGTAAAATTGATAAACCCCTGGCCCGACTTATCAAAAAGAAAAGAGAAAGGACCCAAATAAATAAAATCATGAATGAAAGAGGAGAGATCACAACTAACACCAAAGAAATACAAACTATTATAAGAACATACTATGAGCAACTCTACGCCAATAAATTTGACAATCTGGAAGAAATGGATGCATTCCTAGAAACATATAAACTACCACAACTGAACCAGGAAGAAATAGAAAGCCTGAACAGACCCATAACCAGTAAGGAGATTGAAACAGTCATTAAAAATCTCCAAACAAAAGCCCAGGGCCAGACGGCTTCCCGGGGGAATTCTACCAAACATTTAAAGAAGAACTAATTCCTATTCTCCTGAAACTGTTCCAAAAATAGAAATGGAAGGAAAACTTCCAAACTCATTTTATGAGGCCAGCATCACCTTGATCCCAAAACCAGATAAGGATCCCACCAAAAAAGAGAGCTATAGACCAATATCCTTGATGAACACAGATGCGAAAATACTCAACAAAATACTAGCCAATAGGATTCAACAGTACATTAAAAAGATTATTCACCACGACCAAGTGGGATTTATTCCAGGGCTGCAAGGTTGGTTCAACATCCGCAAATCAGTCAATGTGATACAACACATCAATAAAAGAAAGAACAAGAACCATATGATACTCTCAATAGATGCTGAAAAAGCATTTGACAAAGTACAGCATCCCTTCCTGATCAAACCTCTTCAAAGTGTAGGGATAGAGGGCACATACCTCAATATCATCAAAGCCATCTATGAAAAACCCACCGCAAATATCATTCTCAATGGAGAAAAACTGAAAGCTTTTCCGCTAAGGTCAGGAACATGGCAGGGATGTCCATTATCACCACTGCTATTCAACATAGTACAAGAGGTCCTAGCCACAGCAATCAGACAACAAAAGGAAATTAAAGGCATCCAAATCAGCAAAGAAGAAGTCAAATTATCACTCTCCGCAGATGATATGATACTGTATGTGGAAAACCCAAAAGACTCCACTCCAAAACTGCTAGAACTTGTACAGGAATTCAGTAAAGTGTCAGGATATAAAATCAATGCACAGAAATCAGTTGCATTTCTCTACACCAACAACAAGACAGAAGAAAGAGAAATTAAGGAGTCAATCCCATTTACAATTGCATCCAAAACCATAAGATACCTAGGAATAAACCTAACCAAAGAGACACAGAATCTATACTCAGAAAACTATAAAGTACTCATGAAAGAAATTGAGGAAGGCACAAAGAAATGGAAAACTGTTCCATGCTCCTGGATTGGAAGAATAAATATTGTGAAAATGTCTATGCTACCTAAAGCAATCTACACATTTAATGCAATTCCTATCAAAGTACCATCCATCTTTTTCAAAGAAATGGAACAAATAATTCTAAAATTTATATGGAACCAGAAAAGACCTCGAATAGCCAAAGGGATATTGAAAAAGAAAGCCAACGTTGGTGGCATCACAATTCCAGACTTCAAGCTCTATTACAAAGCTGTCATCATCAAGACAGCATGGTACTGGCACAAAAACAGACACATAGATCAATGGAACAGAATAGAGAGCCCAGAAATAGACCCTCAACTCTACGGTCAACTAATCTTCGACAAAGCAGGAAAGAATGTCCAATGGAATGAAGACAGCCTCTTCAATAAATGGTGCTGGGAAAATTGGACAGCCACATGCAGAAAAATGAAATTGGACCATTTCCTTACACCACACACAAAAATAGACTCAAAATGGATGAAGGACCTCAATGTGCGAAAGGAATCCATCAAAATCCTTGAGGAGAACACAGGCAGCAACCTCTTCGACCTCTGCCGCAGCAACATCTTCCTAGGAACAACGCCAAAGGCAAGAGAATCAAGGGCAAAAATGAACTATTGGGATTTCATCAAGATCCAAAGCTTTTGCACAGCAAAGGAAACAGTTAACAAAATCAAAAGACAACTGACAGAATGGGAGAAGATATTTGCAAACGACATATCAGATAAAGGACTAGTGTCCAGATTCTATAAAGAACTTAGCAAACTCAACACCCAAAGAACAAATAATCCAATCAAGAAATGGGCAGAGGACATGAACAGACATTTCTGCAAAGAAGACATCCAGATGGCCAACAGACACATGAAAAAGTGCTCCATATCACTCGGCATCAGGGAAATACAAATCAAAACCACAATGAGATACCACCTCACACCAGTCAGAATGGCTAAAATCAACAAGTCAGGAAATGACAGATGCTGGCGAGGATGCGGAGAAAGGGGAACCCTCCTACACTGTTGGTGGGAATGCAAGCTGGTGCAGCCACTCTGGAAAACAGCATGGAGGTTCCTCAAAATGTTGAAAATAGAACTGCCCTATGACCCAGCAATTGCACTATTGGGTATTTACCCTAAAGATACAAACGTAGTGATCCAAAGGGGCACGTGCACCCGAATGTTTATAGCAGCAATGTCCACAATAGCCAAACTATGGAAAGAACCTAGATGTCCATCAACAGATGAATGGATCAAGAAGATGTGGTATATATACACAATGGAATACTATACAGCCATCAAAAGAAATGAAATCTTGCCATTTGCGACAACATGGATGGAACTATCATATGATCTCCCTGATATGAGGAAGTGGTGATGCAACATGGGGGCTTAAGTGGGTAGGAGAAGAATCAATGAAACAAGATGGGATTGGGAGGGAGACAAACCATAAGTGACTCTTAATCTCACAAAACAAACTGAGGGTTGCTGGGGGGAGGGGGTTTGGGAGAAGGGGGTGGGATTATGGACATTGGGGAGGGTATGTGCTTTGGTGAGTGCTGTGAAGTGTGTAAACCTGGTGATTCACAGACCTGTACCCCTGGGGATAAAAATATATGTTTATAAAAAATAAAAAATTAAAAAAAAAAAGAAAGAAAGAAAGATCCCAAATACACAACCTAATTTTATACCACAAGTATTAAAAAAAAAAAAAAAAGAACAAACTAAGTCCAAAGAGAGCAGAAGGAAATAATATAGATCAGGCAAAAATAAATGAAATAGAAACTAGCGACATGATAGAAAAAAAAAAATGAGGAATTTTTTTTGAAAATATAAACAGACTGACAAAGCTGTAGCTCAACTAATGAGGAAAGAAAAAGAGGACCAAGTAAACAAAATTATAAAATAAACAGGAGAATTATAACTGGTATCACAGAAATGCAGTTCATAAAAGGATGCTGTGAGCATTACATGAAAACAAAATGGATAATCTAGATGAAATGGATAAATTTCTAGAAATATACAGAAATATAGAGTTTACCAAGACTGAACCATAAAGAAATGGAAAACCTGAACAGACCAATACTAAGAAACTGAAGCAGTAAATCAAAATCTTCCAATAAAGAAAAGCCCAGGATCAGAAGTTTCACTGGTAAATTCTACCAAGTATTTAAAGATGACAATCCCCAAACTCTTCCAAAAACTGAAGAAGAGGGAACACTTCCAAACTCATTTCATGAGGACAGCATTAAACTGACGCCAAAGTCAGATAAGGACACTACAAGAAAACCACAGGATAATGTATCTGATGAATACAGATTCAGAAATTCTCAATAAAATTCTAGCAAACCAAATTCAAAAGTACATTAAAACAATCATACACTATAATCAAGTGGAATTTTTCCCTGGGATCCAAGGTTGGTTCAATATACACAAATCAATAAGGATGATATGTTACTTAAATAGAATGAAGCTTATGACTCTCATAATAGATACAGAAAAAACATTTCACAAAATTCAACACCCTTTTATGATAATAATTCTGAACATATTATGTAAAGAAGGAATATAACTCAATATAATAAAGGCCATATATGACAAGTCAATAGCTAGTATCAAGTGAAAGATTAAAAGTTTTTCTTTTAAAATCAGGAACAAGACAGGATGCCCTTTCTCACCACTCTTATTCAACATACTACTGGAAGCCCTACCCAGAAAAATTAGGCAAGAAATAGTAAGAAATAAAAAGTATTCCAATTTGAAAGGAAGATATAAAACTCTGTTTTGCAGATGACATGATGTCACATGTAGGAAATATAAAGAATCCACCAAAAAAAAAATTAAAGCCGATAAATTCAGTAAAGTTACAAAATACAAAGTCAAAATACAAAAGTCAGTTGCATTTCTATACACCAGCAATGAGCTATCTGAAAGAAAAATAAAGAATCACATTTACACTAGCATAAAAAAATAAAATATTTAAATTTAATTAATGAGGTTAAATGTCACTACACTGAAAACTGTACAATTTTAAGGAAAGCAATTAAAGGCAACACAAAAAATGGAAAGATATCTTGTGCTCACAGATTGAAATATTAGTATTACTTAAATGTCCGTATTAGTCAAAGCCATCTATAAATTCAATGCCATCCTTATTAAAATTTCAATGGTATTTTTCACAGATAGAAAAGACAATGCTAAAATTTATATGGAACTGCAAAAGACTCTGAATAACTGAAGCAATCTTGAGAAAAAAGAAGAAAACATCACAGTCTGATTTTGAAATATACTACAAAACTATAGTAATTAAAAACATGATACTGGCATAAAAATGCACACAAAGATGGATGATATAGAATTAAGATCCCAGAAATATGCCTATGTACACACAGTGAACTAATATTTCATAAGGGAGCCGAGAATATTCAATGGAGAAAATAGTCTCTTTAATAATGGTATTGGAAAACTGGATACCACATGTTAAAGAATGAAATTAGATTTCTATCTATCTCACACTACTCACAAAAATTAACTCTAAATAGAATACTCAAATATAAGAACTGAAACCATAAAACTCTTAGAAGAAAACTTAAGTGAAAAACTCCCTGATATCAATGATATTTTGGATAGGACATTTTTAAAAGCACAGCAAAAAACAAACAACTGAAGAGTACAACAAATTAAAAAGCTGCAGAGTGAAAATCACAATCAGTAAAATGAAAAAGCATCCTATAAAATAGGAGAATATATGTGCAAACCATATACCTGATAAGAAGTTAATATCCAAAATATTCAGGGATATATACAACTCCTTAGCAAGAAAAGAATATTAAAAAAAAAAAAAACTGCATAGAATGAGGGACAGGAAGCCTCAATCCTAATTCCAATCCCAGCACTTAATAAGCCTGTGTCTTAGACGAGCTATTTCTCTATACATGGACATTCAAATTGGAACATATCCTCCTCTCTGTTTTCCCCCTTGAGATTTAATGCTTGTCAAATAAAACATGAACATAAAAGATGGTTGGAAAACTTAAAATTGGGGAAGGATCTGAATAGACATTTTTCCAAAGAAGATACACAAATGGCCAAAAGGTAGATGAAAAGTGCTCAATATCACTTATCATCAGAGAAATTAAAATCAAAACCACAAGAAGATATTATCCATGCTAGAAGGACTATTATCAACAAGATGGGAAACTACAAGTGCTGGCAGGGATATGCAGAAAAGCAACCCCTTGTGCACTGTTAGTAGAAAAGTAAATTGAGAAAGCCACAATGAAAAACAGTAGGAAAGTTCTTAAGAAAATAAAATTAAAAACAACAACAACAACAACAACAAAAAAACCTGCCATAAGAGCCATCAATTCTACTTCTGGATGTATATCCAAAAGAAATAAAATCTTTGAAAAGATATCTGCACCACAATATATACTGCAGCATTATTTACCATTGTCAAGACACAGAAACCACCCAAATGTGGATCATGGATGAATGGATAAAGAAAATGTAGTACACATGCACGTGTATGTGTCTGTGTATGTGTAATGGACTACTGGCCACTGAAAAAACTCGTGCAATCCCTGCCCTTTGTAGTAACATAAAATAAACCTTGAAAGCATTATGCTAAGTCAAATAAGTGAGAAAGAGAAGATCTCATTATACGTAGAATCTAAAAAAACACCAAACTCACAGAAACAGAGAGTAGACTGGGGGCTGCCAGGGGCTTAGGGGTGGAAGAAATGGGACAATGTGGTTTAGAGTGTATGAATTTCCAAATATATAATGGATCAGTTCTGAGGACCTAATGCACAGCATGATGACTACAGCTAATGAAACTGTATTGTATACATGAAAACTGTTAAGAGTATAGATATTAAATGTTTTCATCACTCATGCCAAAAAATGTTAAATATGTGAGGTGATGGATGTGTTAACTAATCCTAACATGGTCATCATTTCACAATATAAACAGAAAATCGTGTTATCGTACACTTTAAATTTACAAATGTTACATGTTAATTGTATCTCAATAAACATGGAATAAAAGAATTAAAGCAAAAAAGAGTTAAAGAGTTAAAATGGAGGTACCTGGTTGGCTCAGTTGGTTAAGTGGCTGCCCCTGGCTCAGGTTATGATCTCAGGGTCCTGGGACTGAGTCCCACATAGGGCTCCCTGGTTAGCGAGCAGTCTGCTTCTCCTGCTCCCTCTGCTCTCCCCTCCCCCGCTTGTGCTTGCGCGTGCTCTCTCTCTCTCTTAAATAAATAAATTTTTTTTTTTTAAAGAGTTAAGATGTATAGAGAATTATCAGATGGCGGAAAACACATAGACCTACATATTTTGTTATGGCTACAAATATACAATGCTAAGAAAGGACTAACTTTAAAAACATTTCTCTATTACTCTTTTCATCTGAAGAACTCATTCTAATACAGGCCTTGATACAGGAGAAAAAAGCAAGATCTTCCTCTAGTAAGGTGTCTCATTCCATTTTACTTTTAGTGAGATTTGGACAGGGTCAATCTTACAAGCATAGATCAAAATTATTATCCAAATAATACACAGATTATTACATATATATGTAATAATAAGTCCTAAGCAAATTCTTCTTCATATACTGCAATGACCATCATGAAATAACTTCTATAAGTAACTTGGAACTTCTATATTTGAAATGAAAGAACAATATAAAAATGTGTCCATAGTTCAAAAAGGGATATTATAGCACAATAAGATACATTTTCACATAGTGTAATAGAGAATAAATATTATGATTAAAATGAAAAATACAACAAATTGACTAAATAGTAGATTAAAGACTACAGAAGAATCCGTGAAGTTAAAGATAAATCAGTAGAAACTACAAAGCCAAACAAAGTAACAGCAAAACAAAGGGGAATTTTTTTTGAAAAAAAATTTAGAGGTTCTCAGAGATTTGTGAAACAATAGCAAATACTTCAGCATACTTGTCACTGAAATTGAAGAATAAAAAACACAAGCAAAAAATAATGGCCAAAAACTTCTGCAAATTGGCAGAAAACACTGGTTTCCATATCCAGCAATATCAGCAAACTAGCAAGAAAGATAATCATGAAGAAAGTCTGTCCTCCATACATCAAACTTCTAAGATCCAACAATAAAGAGAAAATCTTGAAATGAGCCAGAGAATGGTAACATGTTACAAACAAGGGATCAAATGATTAATATAAGCCCTGCATCAGAAACCAGATATGCTGAGAAACACTGGAGTGGCACATTTGCACAGCTGGAAGGAAAAGATGAGCAACTAGAATTTCACATATAGAAAAGACAGACCTCAAGAAAAAAGGTGAAAATAGGTATGTTCAGATGTAGAAACTAAAGATAATTCATCACTGGCATACCTGTACTATTAAAAATTTCAGTGTTTTCAAGCTGAGTAAAATTATTTAAATGGCAACTCATACGTATAAGAATAAATGATGAGCATAGAAAACGGTAACTATGTGGGTAAATGTAAAAGATTATACATACTTCCTTCTGTATTTTAATCGCTTTAAAAGACAGAGGACTCTTTAAAGGAAAAGCAACAGCATTGCGATGTGAAAATAAGAGTATGTATAGATTTAATACACTAAATAGTAAATGTCTGATCATATTTTTAAGGTAATAGGACACATAGAGACACAGGAGCAAAGGAGAGAATGCCACGTTAATATGGAGTAAGAGAAAATTAGCTACCGACTGAAAATTCTATATCCAGTACTTTAAAATTTGTACTTCCTTCTAGTCTCCATGTTTTCTTTTTTAAAATTATTATTTTTTTTAATTTAGATTTTAGGTAGTTAACATGCAACACAGTATTGGTTTCTCAAGTAGAATTCAGTGACTCATTACTACAGCAACTCCCAGTGCACTTCATTCCAAGTGCCCTCCTTAATACTCATCATTTATCTAGCCCATTCACCACCCACCTCCCTTCATCAACTCTCAGTTTCTTCTCTATCATTAGAAGTCTCTTATGGCTTGTTTCTCACTCTCTCTCTCTTTTTCTTCTTTTCCCCCTCCCATATGTTAATCTATTTTTTTTTTTTAATTCCACATGTGGGCAAGATCATGTATTTGTCTTTCTCTAACTAGTTATTTCACTTAGCATAAAATAATGTAGCTCCAGGGACGCCTGGGTGGCTCAGTTGGTTAAGCGGCTGCCTTCAGCTCAGGTCATGATCCCAGTGTTCTGGGATCGAGTCCCACATCAGGCTCCTTGATCGGCAGGGAGCCTGCTTCTCCCTCTGCCTCTGCCTGCCTCTCTGTCTGCCTGTGCTCGCTCGCTCGCTCTCTAATAAATAAATAAATAAAATCTTAAAAACAACAACAACAACACTGTAGCTCCATTCATGTCATTGTTGCAAAATGGCAAGATTTCATTTTTTTGATGGCTGAGTAATATTTCATTGTGTGTGTGTATACCACATCTTCTTTATCCATTCATCAGTCAATGGACACTTGGGCTCTCTCCATAATTTGGCTATTGTTGATAATGCTGCTCTAAACATCAGGGTGCATATACTCTTTGAATCTGTATTTTCATATCCTTTGGGTAAATATCTAGTAACACAATTGCTGGATGCTAGGGTAGTTATATTTTTAACATTTCAAAGAACACTTATGTTGTTCTCCATAATGGCTGGTCCAGTTTGCCACTACCAATAGCGCAAGAGTGTCCCCCTTTCTCTGCAACCTTTCTAACACCTATTGTTTCTTGTGTTGTTAATTTAAGCCATCCTGACAAGTGTTAAGATGGTATCTCATCATGGTTTTGATTTGTATTTCCCTGATATGAGTGATGTTGAGCATCTTCTCATGTGTCTGTTAGCCATCTGGATGTCATTTGTCATTGTCATGGAAAAGTGCCTATTCATGTCTTTTGCTCATTTCTTAACTGGATTATTTATTTTTGGGGTGTTGAGTTTGGTAAGTTCTTGGTAGATTTTGGATACTAACCCTTTATCACTTATGCCATTTGCAAATATCTTCTCCCATTCTGTAGGCTGCCTTTTAGTTTTGTTGATTGTTTCTTTCACTGTGCAGAAGCTTTTTATCTTGATGAAGTCCCAATAGGTCATTTATGCTTTTGTTTCCCTTGCCTGAGGTGACATGTCTAGTAAGAAGATGCTATGGATGACGGTCAAAGAGGTTTCTAGGATTTTGATGTTTTCCATCCCACATTTGGATCTTTAATCCATTCTGAATTTATTTTTGTGTATGGTGTAAGAAAATGATCCAATGTCATTCTTCTGCATGTTGCTATACAGTTTTCTAAGACTACGTGTTGAAAAGAATTTTTTTTTTCCATTGGATATTCTTTCCTGCTTTGTCAAAGATTAGTTAACCATATAGTTGTGGGCCCATTTTTGGGTAGTCTATTCTATTCCATTGATCTATGTGTCTCATTTTGTGCTAGTACCATACTGTCTTAACGACTACAGCTTTGTAATATAGCTTGAAATCCAGAATCACAATGCCTCCAGTTTTGTTTTTCTTTTTTAGAATTGCTCGGCTATTTGGGGTCTTTTGTGGTTCCATACAAATTTTTGGATTTCTTGTTCTAGCTGTGTGAAAAACGCTGGTGATCTTTTGACGGGAATTGTATTAAATGTGTAGATTGCTTTGGGTAGCACAGACATTTTATCAATGTTTGTTCTTCCAATCTATGAGCATGGAATGTTTTTCCACTTCTTTGTGTCCTCTTCAATTTCTTTAATTCTATAGTTTTCAGAGTGCAGATCTTTTATTCCTTTAGTTAGATTTATTCCTAGGTATCTTATTGTTTTGATGCAATTGCAAATCAGATCAATTCCTTGATTTCTTTTTCTGCTCCTTCGTAACAGTTTTACAGAAATGAAACAGATTTCCATGCATTGATTTTATATCCCACAACTTTGCTGAATTCATGTATGAGTTCTAACAATTTCTGGTGGATAATGCACCAGGTTTTCTGCATAGAGTATTATGTCATCTACAAATAGTGCAAGTTTGACTTCCCTTGCCAATGCAGCAAGGGAGGAAGGGTCCTTAACCTACAAGGAAAGACAGATCAGGTTCACAGCAGATTTGTTCACAGAGACTTGGCAGGCCAGAAAGGAGTGGAAGGAAATACATTCAAGATGATGAATGGGAAAAATATGCAGCCATGAATTCTTTATCCAGCAAGGCTATCACTGAAAATAGTAGGAGAGATAAGAGTTTCCCAGACAAATAAAAACTAAAGGAGTTCATGACCACCAAACCAGCCCTCAAGAAATTTTAAGGGGGACTTTGAGTTGAGAAAAAAAGCCCAAATGCAACAAAGACTAAAAAGGACAAGAAAACATCACTAGAAACACCAACTCTATATATAACACAACGGGACTAAATTCATCTCTCTCAGAAATAATTCTGAATGTAAATGGACTAAATGCACCAATCAAAAGATATAGGGCATCAGAATGGATTAAAAAAAAGAAGATCCTTCTATATGCTGCCTACAAGAGGCTCATTTTAGACCTAGTCTCCATGTTTCTAATAAAAATTCTGTCTTGCAGGTCATTGTTCCCTTATGATAATGAATCTGGGTGCTTTCAGGATTTATATTATGTCTTTTGTATTCAGCATTTTAACATGCACTTCTTTGGGTTTACCCTGCCTGGAGTTGGCTCAGTTCCTTGAATCTATAGATTTATGTATTTCAGTTTCAGATGTTCCATTTGCAGTAATAACAAAGATCAAATACAAAGGAATAAATGAAATAAATATGTGAAGCGTATAGAAGATAAATGTTAAAACACCCATGAAAGACAGAAAAGTGGTTTTCAAAAAAGGTAAAGACAATTCTCTTTTCTTAGATGGAGTCAACATTCTTAAGATGCAGTTTTCTCTAAGTTGATTTATAAATTCATGAAATTTCAATAAAGACACCAAAAAGGTATTTTATGAAGCTAGAAAAATCTAATACTAACATTCATATAAAAAAATAAACATACAGAAATAACCAGGACCACACAGAAAGAAAAATTGGGGAGTCTAGCTGTAACAATCTTTAAAATATACCATTAAAACTTACATAATTTAAAATTTATTATCATATGCATAGAAAAATAAAACATTGGTAATAAATATAAAACCATAAATAGATCCCAAATATACTTATTCAGTATATGATAAAGGAGGCATCTCCAATCATTAGGAAAAGCATAGGCTTTTTAATAAATGATGATGGTATAACTGGGTAGTCATTTGGATAAAGATAAAATTAGATCCACATCTCACATGATAACAAGAGTAAACTGCAAAAGGATTAGGACCTAAATATTAAAAAGGAAACCATACAAGTCTCAGAAGGCAACATGGGTGAATACCTCTTTAAATTTGGTATAAAGTAAGTCTTTCTAACTATGTTTCAAAATTCTAAGACAATAAAAGGTTGATATATTTGGCTTTGTTGAAATTAAAATATTTGTATGCCTTAAAAAATCATAAAAACAAAGTCAAGAGGTAACATTCACACTGAAAGAATATATTTGTATCATATACTACATGGATTGATATCTTTAATATATATGGGACATAGGATCAACACCCTAACGGACAAATGGGAAAAGGACATGACAATGTAACTAATGGCCAACATTATAACAACTTAAGCAATACAAATAAATAATGATATAACTGCTGAATGATCTTAAGATTAAATTTAAATATACATTAGTACATACAAATACATATTAAAAACTGAATAAATAAATGGTGATAAAGGATAGATACTCCTTTAAGAATAATTGCAATTAAAAAATATAAAAAGGAAAGAAGAAAATAGAAAACCACTATTAGGCAAATACCAACAGTCATAACGGTCTCAGACAAGATGCACTGACAAATGGTAAAATAAATAGGCAAAAATTTTTAGAGAAGGAAAATATTTGCAGAGCCACAAAATAAATCCCCCCTCAAAAATACTCCCCCAAGATATTTATTACAAAATGAAGAAACTTGTAATTTCATTATAGTAAAAAAATTCAGCATATATTCAACCTTAACTAATTTATCAAGGTTAAAATCATAAATAAAACATCAAGAACATGACCATGTTGATGTGACACACTGAAAAGGACCCATCACTTCCACAGTGTTCTTGGCAAAAATGTAGAGCCACGTTCTAATCATAAGAAAACATCAGACTGAAAAAAGAAGAACGTCTTATAAAACAACACTCTGGCATGTTTAAAAAGGTGTCAAGGCCATAAAACAAGGAAAGATGGAGGAAGTATCCTAGAAAAGGGCTGACTACAAAGACAAGGGAGCTAACTACATGTGTTACCCCAGACTGGATCTTGAGACAGGAAAGGAATATTAAAAAGAAAGCTGATGGAAACTGAATAAGGTCAGTAATTTCTTTAAAAATATTATACCAACATTGTTGCCTGTTTTTGATAATTGTACTGTGGTTACATAAGATGTTAACAGAGGAAGATGAAAGGTATCTGAGAATTCTATGTACTATTTGTGCAGTTCTTTTATAAGTCTAAAGTGCAATATAGGAAAGTTTTGAAAAGCGTTTTACAAAAACTGTCGTAATCGTGACAGAAAGCAATTCAGTGTTACCAGAGGGTCAGGGAAGCAGGGAAAGGACTAAATACCCAGGGGCACAAGAGAACTGTTTTGGATGTTGAAAATATTCTATATCACAATTGTGTTCATAGTCACAGGACAGTATTCAGTTGCCAAAACTCACCGAATTACGTACTTACAGTGGTAAAATTTTGTTTTATGTAAATTACACCTCAATCCACCAGACAAAATAAAAAATTTCGTATATAAATACAATCTTTAAAGACACGTGTTGGGTTGCAATTGCAATATAAGCAGAATGGAGAAACATCAAATAAGATTACACATGCTCTTACCAGATTAATTAACTGCGTGTGTACCACATCTTCTACCAAAAGTGCCGTTTCATGAAGAGGCCTCCTAGCATCACCTAAAGAAAACCTGTCAAAAAAAAAAAAAAAAAAAATTAAGCATACCAATATTAAAGACTGTAAAACTAAGAAAGGCAAAAAGTGAAAGATATTGATTATCATAATCTGTTAATAAAGTACAGATTTTTCTCTCAAATAACGGAGTGGATGTACAATTCTCTATGGACAAAGAATTACATCTTTCCCAAACAAGCTACAACTTCCAAAGAGAATACAGTGTTAGCTATGCTATTTCTTGATCTCTGTAGTCGTTTTTAAGGGCACTTACTCTTTTAAATGGAAAATATTAACAACTACCTCATAATATTGGCCACTAGAAAACCATGTTACTGTATCTAAAGTACTAATAAAGTAACATACTAATAGCCATTTTGAAAATTATAAAAGCAAGCAATGTAATTAAACCAGTAATGTAATTAAAATGAAAAGCTTCTTAGAAAAATGTATATAAATGCCATAATTTATCATTTCTAATTATATACAAGCAGAATGTCAAGAATGGATTATTGATCTTAAAAGTGCTTTTCTCAAGTTTCATATGTAGACCAGATGTGCAGAGAATCCCTTCCTGGTAAATGACATTTGAAAATGCACAATACTATATTAACAAATTAGTTTGCTTTAATCAGTTTGCTTTAACCAGTAGTGTGGGAGATAAAACAGAAGGCTGATAAGATGAGAAAATCAGTTTCCCTGGATACGAGAGCCCTGGAACCAAAATTTATTCTGAAGGCATCTAATTATTCATAGTAGTCAATAATCTGGATTTTGTCAAGTGTTGTATTCAAGATATAGCAAAGAACGCTGGGACCACAAACAAGGCAGAAAATCAGTTTGAGGAACCAAATGCACAGTGATATCTGGTATGTATGAAAGCACTTTGCCTATCTTGCCTGAGGCTACAGGTGAAAGAACAAAAAATGTAATGCTGGTCTGAGGACAGACAAATGGAACAGAATAGAGAGCACAGAAATAAAACTTTACATTATGTACAACCGATTTTTGATAAGGGAACAACCAAGCTGTAAGAGATAGTCTTTTCAACAACTGATGCAGGGAAACAAGATATCCACATGCAAAAGAATGAAGTTGGATTCTAACCTTGTACCATATATGAAAATAAACTGAAAACAGATCAAAGACCTAAATTAAAAAGCTAAACTATAAAACTCTTAAAATAAAACTGGGAAATCTTCATGACCTTGGATTTGGCAAAGGTTTCTTAACTAGGACACCAAAATAACAGGCAACAAAAGAAAATATAAATAAATTGGAATTCATCACAATTACAAACCTTTTATACATCAAAGGACAAGACGGTGAAAAGACAACCCACATAATAGGAAAATATTTGAAAATCATAGATGAATAACCAGAATATATTTATAAAACTCTTATAACACAACAATAAAGAAAACAATCCCAATTTTAAAATGGGTAGTAGACTTGAACAGATACGTCTCCAATGAAAATATACAAATAGCCAACAGCAAATGAAAAGATCCTCATATAATCAGTCATTAGAGAAATGCAAATCAAAACCACATTGAGTTGCTACTTCAAACCCAGAAGAATGGCTATTACCAACAAAATGGAAAATACTAGCTAGGATACAGAGAAACTGGAAACACTGTACATTGCTGGAGAAAATGCAAAATGGTACAGCCACAGTGGAAAATAGTTGGGTGGTTCTGGAAAATGGTAAACACAGAATGAGTTTTTGACCTAGCAATTCCACTCCTGAGTATATACCTCCAAATTAAAATTGAAAACAAGGATTCAAACAGGTATGTATACACCAATGATCATAGTAGCTACATTATTCAGAATTGTCAAAAGGTAGAAATAACCAAAATCTCCATTAACCAATGAACAAATAAAATATATACATACAATGGAGTATTATTCAGCAATAAAAAGGAAAGAGGTTCTGATACATATTCCTGCATGAATGAACTTTAAAAACAGTATGCTAACTAAAATAAGCCAGACAAAAGTGACAGCTGTTGTATGCTGCAACTTATATGACTTATCTGGAATAAGAAAATTCATAGAGATAGAAAGTAGACTAGTGGAACACAAAGGGATTGGAGAGTTTTTGCTTAATGTGTAGAGAGTTTGCCTGGGATGAAAGAACTTCTAAATAATAAACAGTGATGATGACAGCACATTTTGAATGTATTTAATGTCAGAGAACTATATAGTTAAAAGTAAGTAAACAGGTAAATTTTAAGTTATATATGTTTTACCACAATAATTAATATGGATGAAAAAAATTAACCAGACTAGATCCAGCTATAAAGATAATTAGGATTCAGAACAGCGTATCTTAGGAAATTGCCCATAACACATCGTGGGTAATAACAAAATACCACGATCAATGTTGTGCCAAATATGATGATACTGTGGTGAAATGGATAAATTTCTAAAAGAAAAATACAAATGGTCAAAGCTGACTCAAGAAGAAATAAAAAACCTGAATAGTTTTATAAATTTTAAAGAAATTAAATCAGTAGTTAAAAATCAAAACCAAAGCAAAGAAAAACAAACCACCTTACCTCATCTGTAATTTTGTACCCAACATGCAAAGAATAGATTATTCTAATTTGATACAACTTTTAAAAAGAATACAAAAAGACAGATACTCCCTAATTCATATATTTAGGCTAGTATAACCTGGGTTTCAGAAGTAAAAAAGCAAGAAAGAAAGTAAAATTACACATATAATTTACTCATGTACATAAACAGAAAAAAATCATAATTAAAGGGCTTGAATAAAACAAAAGGTAGAATGAGGAAGAATTTATTTTCCCTCCTACTCTGCACCTATGACCTCTCGGGAGCTCTTCATGATTAATTAACAGAAAAAGAGAAGACTCAGGCCCTGGTTTACATACCATCTGCATGATATGCAGGCACCACCCAAAAGTTAACAGCCTGGAGCACTGCAGTCCCCTTCTGGAACATCACTTAAAGATAGCAGCTAAGGGAAATTCTCCTAATGGGAAGAACTCCCAATGGGAAGAATAGAACCCTGTCATCATTCAATGGGGCTCATGAACAAAGTGGTCATGGTGGGAGGGATGGAGGATATGCAGTGCCCAGTGATATGGACTTCCACTAATCAATGCCATCTTTGTTATAGCCCCTGCTGAGTGCCCATCTGTCAGCAGCAAAGATCAACACTGAGTTTCTGAACTTGCTCCATTCCCCAGGATGATCAGCTATCCTCCTTGCAACAAGCTGATTACATTAAGACCACTCCCATCCTGAAAATGAAAGGGTATGATTCTTACTAGAATAGACATTTACTCTGGATATGGATTTGCTGTCCCCACATGCAATGCCACTGCCGAAACTACAATCTGTGGACTTACAAAATGCCTATTTGGTGTCATGGTACTCCATACAGCAATGTTTGTGATCAAAAAACACTTTTCAGCAAAGGATGTGGTGTACTGGGTCTATGCTCAAAGAATTCATGAGCACTAGTCTTAACGTGTTCCCCACCATTATGAAGTAGCTGGTTTGACAGAATGGTGGGAATGGCTTTTGAAAATCCAGCTACAATGCCAACTAGGTGGAAATACCTTGTAGAATTGGGACAAAGTTTTCCAGAACACTTACACATCCTGTGAATCAACATCCAGTATATGGTGCTGTTTCTCCCACAAATAGAATTCACAAATCCAGAAATCAAGGAGTGGAACAGTAGTGGCAGCATACATTATTATCCGTAAAGACCCACCAGCAAAATTTTTGCTTCCAGTTCCCATGACCTTATGATTTGCTGGCCTTGAAGTCTTTTCCAGAGGGAGGAATCCTTTCACATTTATTCCACTGACACAACAATTATTCCATTGAAATGAAACTTTAAGACTGTAGCTCAGTCACTTTGGATTCTTCATGCTTCTGAGTCAACAAGCAAAGAGGGAGTTACTGTGCTAGCTGGGATGAGTGATGTTGACTACCAACTGGAGACTGGACTGGTTTGCCACAGTGGAGGTAAGGAAGAGTATGTCTGGAATACAGGAGCTCTCTAAGGAGATCTCTTAGTATTACCATGCCCTGTTATTAAAACCAATGGAAAATTACAACACCCCAAACCAGGAAAGGCTATTAATGACCCAGATCCTTCAGGAATGAAGGTTTGGGTCATTCCACCAAGTGAGAAGCCACAACCAGCTGAGGTGCTTGCTGAAGGCAAAGAAAATACAGAATGGGTAGTAGAAAAGGGTAGTTACGTATACCACCTAGTCACATTACAAGTAATAAAAACAAGGACTGCAATCATTATTTCCTCATTTTGTTATAAAAACGTGTGTGTTTGTGTGTGTGACTACTGGGCAAATATTACTGTTTCCTTCCTTTCCTTTTTCCCTTATCATGTAACATAAAATGTACTGGATTAATAACATAATATTTAAATATTATTAATTTTACATCATAGTAAATGTAAAAACTTAAATTTAACCTTAAATTTAAGAATTAATCTCATCTTCTGGGAAATGTGTTAACATATTTTCAGTTGTACAGTGGATAACTGTATCAAGTTTGGCAAAATTATGACCTCGTTATTGTCTTTATTTGGAGATCAAGAATAGTTTAAGGAGGGGTGCCTGGGTGGCTCAGTGGGTTAAAGCCTCTGCCTTCGGCTCAGGTCGTGATCCCAGGGTCCTGGGATCGAGCCCCATGTCGGGCTCTCTGCTCCGCTGGGAGCCTGCTTCCTCCTCTCTCTCTGCCTGCCTCTCTGCCTACTTGTGATTTCTCTCTGTCAAATAAATAAAATCTTAAAAAAAAAAAAAATAGTTTAAGGAGATGTATATGAGTGTCAAGGTGACATGGGGTAATGCTTAATTTTATATCTTAACCTGACTGGGCTAAGAGTACCTAAATATTTGGTTAAACATTTATCTGGACATGTCTGTGAAAGTATTTCTGAAGGAGATTAGTTGCTTGAGGCAAACTGCCCTCTCCATCATGAGTGGGCTTCATCCAATCTGTTGAAGGCCTGAAAAGAACAAAAGGCAGAGTAAGGGAGAAACACTCCCTCTGCCTATCTTCAAATTGGACCATCAGTCTTCCACTGTCTTTGAACTCAGACTGGGACTTATACCATCAGCTCTTTGCTTCTCAGGTTTTCATACTGTTTGTTCCTCTGCTCCATTTTGGTTTTTGAATTTCACAATGTACATCTTTTTACTTTATGTATTATTAACAAATTATTATGGTGGGTCACTATTTCTACTACTTTTGTTTTTTAGCCTTCGTACTAGATGTATGAATGATTTACTTACCACCACTGAAACATTTGAGTACTATAAATTTAACTGGTGGAATTTGCACTTTTGTATGTTTTCCAGTTACTAATTATTATTCTTTCATTTCTGCTTGAAGGAGTCTCTTGAACATTTCTTTCAAAGCTAGTCTAATGGTCATGAACTCCTTCAACTTTTGCTTCTCTGGAAAACTCTATTTCCCCTGCAGTTCCTAAGGTCAATGTTGCCAGGTCAACTATTCTTGGTGGCCAAATGCTTTCTTTCAGCACTTTGATTATTATCATGCCACTTCCTTTGGGTCTGCAAAGTTTCTGTGAAAAAAATTTGCTAACAGTCTTCTGGGGGTTCCTTCATATATAACAAGTTGATCTGTGGGTTTTAAGATTCTTCCTTTGTCTTTAACCATTGACAATTTAATTATAATGTGTCTCAGTTTGGGTTTCTGGATTCATCTGATTAGGAATTCTGTGGGCATCCTGAATCTGAATAACTGTTTCTTTCCCTTGGTTATAAAATTTTTCAGCCATTATTTCTTCAAATAAGCTTTTCACCCCCTTTCTCTCTCTCTTCTCCTCTGGTACCCTTATAATACAAATATTGGCCTGATTGATGGCATCTTCAGTTAAAGTATCTTTATTCTTTTTTACTCTTTTTTCTTTTTGCCCTCTGATTAGATGAATTCCACTGCTCTGTCTTCAAGTTCACTGATCCTTTCTTAGGGTTCATCTAGTCTGCTATTAAACACCTCTACGGAAATTTTCAGTTCAGTTATTATATTCTTTAACTCTATGATCTCTGCTTTGTATTTTTTAATATTTTCTATCTCTTTGTTAAAATTCTCACTTTATTAATGCATTGTCCTCTTGATTTCAGTGAGCACCTTTATGACCATTATTTTGAATTCTTTATCAGGTAAATCACTTATCTCAGATTCTTGGATTTTATCTTATAATTTTGGTTAGAACATTTCTTTCTCTTTCTCCATTTCCCTTCATTCTCTGTTTTGATTTCTATGCATTAGATAAAATAGCCACCTCTCCCAGTCTGGACAGAATAGTATTCTGTAGGGAATGAACCTTATTATTCAGCCCTAGTTCTTGACTGTCTCTCTAAATATAACCTTCTTCGTTCTTAGAGACTCCTAGTCACTTAGGTAGGCCAAGAACTATCAGTGTCCCATAGAAGAAGATCTCAGTCAGCACACTGATTTAGGCTGATTGGAAGCTGGACCCCGAGGCCATATATTTTAAAGTATTCAAAGAGGCTTCCCTTAGGAAATGACTAGTAGATGCATGTTTCTCTCTGTTCCCTCTGTGCTGAACCCTGGGGTGATAGCTGGTTGAGAAGTATTTCCTTGCTTGCTAAGGTCCCATGGAAACGGCAACTCAAGATTTGTTGGCCACCACCGCCAGATCAAGAGATGCCTCCCTTAGGCAACAGCCACAAAATCCAAGTCACCAAATGTGTGCAAGAGCTCTCTGCAGGTTGATACTCTTGAATTAGATCTGGCCAGAGGGAGAATGAAGACAGCTCCCCAGTATGTGGGGAGGTTCACAACCAGCCCCTAGATATGTACCAAATTAGAAACCTGACCCTTAATCAGTAGTTTTTAAGATATGCAAATAAGGCCTCTTTCCAGGAAAGAGGAGAAATGGGCATTTCTAACTGCTGTCTCTATGCTGACCCTTGGGGGAAAAAGTCAGTTAAAAACTTTATTTTGGGGGACCCAGAAATGCAAGCCCCAATGGCCGTCACAGCCAGCATGTCCTTTAGATGGCAGTCCCTATTGTGGTAATTATTTCACAATACATGTAAATACAACCTTAAACTTATACAGTGATATATGTCAATTATTTCTCAATAAAAATGGGGAACAAAACCTGCAGCCTGAAGATCAGGCTTCTCACTTAGCATATGCCTGCAGTATTCCCTCTGCCCCACTGTGGTTCACGAGTATCTCCATGAAAGGAGCATAAGCACATATCTAGTCATCCAGCTTTTGTGACTGCCATCTAGAGGACACACACGCAAAAAAACCAACCCAAAGAGGTCTGCACCAAGACACAAGGTAAATAAGATGGCTGAAAGTAGTGATAAAGGAAGAATTTTAAAAGCAGCAAGAGAAAGTAAAGAAGTGACATACAAGGGAAACCCCATAAGGTTATCAGCAGGTTTTTCAGCAAAAACTTTGCAAGCCAGAAGGGAGGAGCATGATAAATTCCAAGGGCTAAAAGGAAAAAATCTACAGCTAAGAATACTCTATCCAGCAAGGCTTTCATTCAGAAGAGAAGGAGAGATAGAGGTTCCCAGAAAAACAAAAGTTAAAAGCAAACTAGCCATGCCCCTGTCACACATGCCATCAGCCTACGGGTTCCAAATTCACAGTCCAGCTGCCCTCCTGCCCTAGTGAGCACGCACGGCCTGTCACCTGCTCAATGCCAAGTCAACATGCCTTCACTTCAGATTGATGAGAACTCAAACTGACACTCTCTCCCTCAAATTCCACCCCTTGAGCTCATTTGTGCACAAAAATGGGCACAATTATAATAGCAGAATGAAGCAACCCAGTGACACTAATTCTATGGAATATATAATGGAGAAAAGGAGTATGCTAGGCTGAGAACATTTCCAACAAGCACATCAAAGGACAATACATACAGCATGCTTCTGGTTCCTAAAAGAAACAAACCCAGGAAAAATAAAATGAGGCAAAATCAGAGAGGGAGAAAACCATAAGAGACTCTTAATCCAGGAAACAAACTGAGGGTTGCTGGAGGAGAGGTGGGTGGGGGATGGGGTAACTGAGTGATGGGCATTAAGGAGGGCACATGATGGAATGAGCACTGGGTGTTATATGCAACTGATTAATCACTAAACTCTACCTCTGCAAAAAGTAATACACTGTTAATTAATTGAATTTAAACTTAAAAAAATGGAAACCTCCCCCCAAAAGAATGCAAATAGTCACCTTTCTGGGAAAGGCTGGGAGACAGGCCTTTCTGTCTGCTGCCACTGAGCTGAGCCCTGGAGGAAGAGCCAAGGTGAGTCCTTGGGAGTCCTGGCAACCCAGTTATGAACTGTTCCTTTTTTGCTATCATCTTGTGGACAAAACCCCACTGGCTTTCAGAGTTAGTTGCTATGGGAGCCCATCCTTCAGGTGGAAGTATTAAAACTTGGGGCACTGGATACTGGATCCAAATCTTTTGCTCCTCAGGGACAAGCTAGTTCTGAATTCCTACCTAATTATGTGTCACAGTGCCAAGACGGGGTTTATAGCTAGTATGTCTCACCCATTCCTTCCTGTTTAAAATAGATTTTTTAAAAAAATCTCATTTGCTTAGCATACGGGAGTTGCTCAGCTGGTTTCTGAATTTTGTTCAATGGGAATTTTTCTGTGTATAGTTGCAGATTTGGAGTGTTCATGGAAGGAGGTAAGTTCAAGAGGCTCCTATGCCACCACCCTAGACTGGAGTCTTGGAATTCTTAGGCTTTCTACTGACACTAAAATTTATACCACTTGTTTTCCTGGATCTCGTGCCTCTGGATTCAGATTGTAACTTACATCATCAGCTCTCCTGCTCCTTGGACTGGAAATACCATTGGCACTCCTTTGTCTCCAGCTTGGTGACTACAGATCTTAGGACTTCTAGCTGCCGTAAGTGTACAGCAAATTCATTCTAATAAATCACTTCCATACACATATATACAAACACACATGTACGAACCCTACTGCTTCTCTTTCTCTGCAAACAGGAAAATATGCCCAGGAAAACAAGAGTGGAACACATATCTACTAATGATAATAATTAACTAAAATATGAGAAGAAAAAAATTACCTGATCATCTCAACATATACAGGAAAATCACTCAACAACTATTCATGATGAAAATTTTAGCAAACTTGGACTAAAAGGCATTTTTTTTTCATCTGATTTCAAAAACCATATAGGAAACTCATATACTCAAATACATTCATACTCTTTGAAATTCATACCAGTATCAGGACTCCTACTGCCCTACTTTCACACAGGTATCACATGCTTCTCAAAGGTTTACATTACACCATTTTGCTTATACAAAAGATCTATATTAGTACCTTTTTTTTTTGCTAATTTAGAGAAATCAAAGAGGAAATCTGAGTTTATGACAAAGTAAAATTCATGTTCAGCATCTGGTTTACAATAGACTGTTATAAATGCAGGCCACATCCCAAACAGTGAGAGTTACACCATGAAGTTCCTTTCCCAGAGACTACACTCAGCATCTCAGCATCAGGCTACCATAGCTTGGAACTGTGTCTACGAGCATATGTTCTTTATCTGGACTTATTTTGTATATTCACTAGTAAGATATATTCAAAGGTATTAGAAAAGCCTAAGTGAGGTTATTTTTTCAGGTCTGGGAAAACTTAAAAAGTCTTCCATATAAGTTAATGGTAATTATGTCTTACTTTACACCATTTTGGCTTAGAAAGGTTTCAAAGGAACACTCTACTTTTGGATTGGGGGGTTGAGGGGAACTTAAAATATTTAAAACTGTAGCCAGAACATTAAGAGAAGAAAATGTTTAAACTACATAAAGATTTAAAAAAGAATAAACGAAAGCACTCTTATTTACATATAATCTGGGTATCTACACAGAAAATAAAAAATAATTGGAAAACAAACTATTTGATTTAATAAAGGAAGTTATTGGTATGTTTTTCAAATACAAGATCAATTCACAAATATCATCATCAACACAAAGGAAGAATAAACTCATTAAAACAGACAGCAGAGTGGTGTTTATAGGAGTCAAGGGTGAGGGAAATGGGGAGATGTTGCTTAATGGGTACAAACTTATATAAGATGAGTAAGTTCTAAGGACGTAACATACACCATGGTGATTATAGTTAATAATATTATATTTTACACTCAAAAGTTGCTGAGAGTAATTTTTAAATGTTCTCACTGCATAAAAGCAATGGTTATTATGTGACGTAATGAAGGTGTTAGCTAAAGCTATGTAACCATTTTGCAATTATTTGCATATCAAATCAACATGTTCTGTCCCTCAAACTTACTCAATATTATATGTCAATTATATCTCAATAAAGCTGGTGAACTTTTTTCAAAATGCAAAGGCAGGAAATGCAGTTAAAAAGAAATATAAATCGGTTCTAAACTTTTTATGAAAGAGCTAAGAGCCAAGAATAGTCAAGACACTTTTGAAGTAGAAGGATATGTCCTACCAGACTCATTATAAAGATATAGAATTAAGACAGTGTGTAACTAGTACAAGGACAAACAATAAACCAATAAAAACGGAAAAAAAAAAAAAAACGGAAAGGAAGTAAAAAGCCCACATTAGAAAGTAAGCTCCACAGAGGCAAAAATCTTGTTTTCATGGATATATATATATTCAGTAATTAATTCTTTGAAATGCTGAACAAAGTTTCCCTTCCATTATTTAAATTATTTAGTATCTCACTAGACAAAAAGTACAAAGTTACCTAAGTGAAATTACTGACTCAAAGATAACAAATTCAATTCACATCTCTAGTAAAAAGAACACTTTAAAAATACTCCTTGTATTAATGTACATAAAATGTACAAATTATCAAATTTTACCTAATAAAAAGTTAAAATTTTTCTACTTGAAATCATCATTAGCATAAACATGTAAGCTACCTAAAACTTGTCAAGTGTCTAAAACTAAGGATGAGATTTGATGAGCACTCTATTTTAATTTTCAAGGTTGCTAGTATCTCAGCTTTAATTCCACAGTTTTTCTCACATTACTTCTGCCAATTTTTTTCCCACACACAGAAAGCTAGATATTGTCCTAGTGATTTTTGGAAAACAGAAATGAAAACCACCATACCTAGCCACAGTCACTTCCTCTTTGCTCTGTAATGTATATGATATTTTAAAGTCACTTAAGGACAAAATCCAAGTAACTGACACTTATAAAAATCTTTTGATTTTTTTTTTTTCCATTAAAGACCTACCTTACTATTTCCTGATGCCGTGACTGACTTGTCCTGGGTCTGGTTCCAACAACTAGAGCCTGATAAACCATTCCTTCATATACTGCCTAGATGCCTCTAATAATACCAGTACTCTAGACCAGCCTCCACTAAACATCTTTCAGGAAACTGTCCTAAAAAGGCTATCCCTGCCCTGGTCTCCTGCAGTAACTTCACTGCTATAACACACCAGCCTCCATTTTAGGAAGGACAGAACTTTAAGAACCATGGTCACAGCAAGCAGTTTAAGTCCAAAGCAATCCTGCTGGACTCTACCTAATGATGATAGTGGCAGAGTCACCCACAGCCTTTCTCACCCAAACAAGACTGGTTTGATTCAATTTCAGGATCAGATGCTTCAGTGAGCACTAGCTCACGCAGCTAGCTCTATAATTCCCTCATTTGAGTGCATGATGAAAGTACGAAATAAGCAAATTATTTATGATGTAAAGTTGCACTCCTTATTATGTACATTTATACTCAGATACAGGAGGGTGTATGCTGAATAAAACCATGGGATATTATTCCAAAAGGAAGAAGAACTTAACACTCAGCCTTTCAGTATTTTTGTTATGTGTATGCCCAAAACAGTCTACAGTTGGGGGCTACCCTTCAAACAGACATCTATTAGAGGGAAAAAAAGACCTACTAATAGAAAGCATGTAAGTTAAAATAGAAGAACTAGTTGCAGAGACACTTCCAAAACACAAAAAATACATTTTTAAAACTATACATTGACTATTACTCTAGTCACTATGTGTTTTGAAAAAATATGCTCTAGGTCAGCAGTTTTTGATATTAATTTTAAAAATAATTAAAAATCAAAAAAAGGAGGGAAGAAAGATGCCAGATATTTGTTATCTTACTCTAAGTTGAGCCCCTACTTAACATTTTGTTAGTAATTCATGCCAAGATGCTTCCCAAGTAAGTATATGCTTCCACTACCTCTGTAAATTCTAAAGCATTATTCAGTTACTAAAATCTTTAGCTTAATTCCAAATCCTACATAAATGTATATATCTGATTATGTCCTCAAAGACCCATAGTTCTTATACCCACTTACCCCCAAGAGTGAAAGGCAATGAACCCCCAATTCTTTTAATGGTTTTAAACAGGAAAAAAAAAAAAAACTTTTTGAGCAAGCACATACCGTATGAAATACTTCTCTCTTTTTAAGATGTGTGTGTACACACACACACACACACACACACACACACACACACACAAGCATTTCAAAGAAGGTAAAAATAAAACAAAAGGTATTTTTAAAGTATTATTTATTGGCATGGGAAAGCTTTTTGCCTTGATTAAAAATATATGTATTTTTTTTAAAGATTTTATTTATTTATTTGACAGGGTGGGGGAGAGAAAGAGAGAGAGATCACAAGCAGGAGGAGCAGCAGGCAGAGGGGGAGGGAGAAGCAGGCTCCTTGCTGAGCAGAGAGCCTGACCTTGAGCTTGATCACAGGACCCTGGGATCATGACCTGAGCCAAAGGCAGCCACCCAGGTGCCCCAAAATATGTATTATAAGCACCACAAGCACTTGCAATTTGCTTAGGACTAAGAGGTTCTCCAAGTTATTCGCTACCAAATAAATTAGCTTAATTAATACTAAAAGGTCATGACACGCTTCTTACAAAAAAAGACAAGCCAGAAGTTCCTTTTTTTTAAGCGAATGAATAATGAATAAAACTTGTATATTTACTTTCAATTACCCTAATTATTTCAGTACTTGGGTCCCAAAATAAAGAAACAAATAGCACATGGGAATCTATCCCTCCATTTGGAGATCATGATTTTCCATTCATGAAGCTGAGGACAAAGTTCATGACAGAGGATGAGGCACAGTTCCCCAGCTAAATCTCACTGTAGTCCTTGCCTACATGCAAGAAAATGAACAGCATCTACTGAATAAGGGGCCAGAGATGTGAGCCCAGAAAAACAGAGTTCAGTGTCCATTATCACACTAAGAAGATTACAGTAATTGCAGAAGTCCCACTCCATCCTGGCCATCAGCTGCAAAGAAGAGGAAGTCAGTTACAATGAAAAAATCAGTCCAGGAGTCTGACGGCCTGGTTCTAGTTGACACTCTGCCACTAAGGAGTACTGTAACCTTGGGCAAGTAACTTTTCTGGATGCCTCACTTCCTTGACAATGAAAGATTAGATTCATTATAAAGGTGCCTTTTCAGATATTTGATTTTGGTGTATGAAAGTAGCTGTAACCCTCCCATCATAACTTATTTAAGAATTATTAAAAATTATGTTCTATTTTATAAGAAAATGATATCTTACTAAATTGAGTAAATTAGATAAAAATCATGATATGAAGAAAGAAGAAATACATTTTTTAAATGGGTAGCACAGAAAAAATTAAAAGAATAAAGCCAACTGGAGGAAGGGCAATAAGGCTACAACTTATTCCTTGTCCTGAATGTGGAAATAGTTCCCAAGAAACGTTCCACTGCCTCCTAAAGAAACTGGAAAACAATAACAACAAAAACAAACCCCAAAATGCTAAGTAGTCTTCGTATTTAAGACGTATTACTATTCTTCAGTATATTTAATGAGATTCACTTTTGAGTCTAAAATATTTATGTTCAAATTTTCAAGCCCTGATTAAGAATAGAGTGGCACAACTGAATAAATTAAAGGGACTGTTTAATTAAAAAGATCGTTTCACAATGTATACGTGTATCAAGTCATCATACTGTGCATTTTAAAGATCTTACAACTTTACTTGTCAATTATGCCTCAATAAAGCTGGGGCAGGGTGGCAGGGAAGAGATTGTGAAAAAGAAATCAAGGAGGTAATTTCTGGCGAAAATCTGTGACAGAGAGACTGCTGGCCAGTGCCGGAGAACATGAGACCCATAAGCAGATCAGCTCATTAAGTATCCAGAATCAAATATAAAAGAAAAGGACAAAGAGACGTTTCTTAACAGCCCTGTGTGCTTCTTCTTGGATGCTGAGTTGCTTTCAGTACTTACCACTGGCTACAAACTCTAATGTGGTTAAATTATTCTGGATGCTGTGGTTAAGTAATTGCTGTGGTCTTGGGAGCTAGGTTTTTTTTTTTTTTTTTTTTTTTATTACTTCTGGTTTTTTGGACGTTTTTCTAACTCAGGTAATTAACGTTACTTTGGAATGGACACTGTGTGACTACTGCTTGGTGTAAGAAGGCCCTGGGTGACTTTCTGTCCCCAAAAGAAAGTTTCCCTTTTCCCTTCAAACCACTTATTTGATTATACTTTTATAGGGTAGGTATTACTATAATACCCAGGAATTTCTCCTAACTGGAATTAGAGTGAATAGCAGGCTACAACCCTAACATACACTCTAGTCAGCTAACCTGGCACTAGACAGCACATGCAAACACAGACATCATACTGTTTATGTCATTCTTACCCAATATTTGTTGAGACTGATTTACCCACTGTCCAAAGGGGGGGGGGAGTGCAGATGTTTGACCACGAGCAGTCATTTAAGGCAATCAGACAATCATAAACACATGCAAATTATCCTTACTCTTCAATTTTTAATACATCTAACCTTTCTGAACTCTATAATTTTATCTACCTGTTTTTCAAAGAAAGAAATGAATTCACTTAACAACAGCTCTGAGAAATCCAAACTAATGAAGTAAATTAAAACATTAAATGAATACCTAAGATGGCAGGTTTTTTAGCAGTGGTTTTTCTCATTGCTTGCTTGAATTTTCGTCCATTTCTCCACTCCCTTTACTAGCATACATTCATATATCATTTAAATGAAACTTGAGACTATTATTAGACTTTTATAATACTGCATGAAATAACTATAAATATTTGGAGATATAAGAAAAGCAAGAATATAAAATTCTTTATGATGTAAAATTTACAATACCAATGTGAAAAAATATGGGAATGTTAAATATCTTTGTTAAGAATAAAACAAGAGTTAAAACTTAGAAAATGCAAATATTTAAATAATCTATATGAATTAATCAATCCACAAATTTTTATCAAGTGCCTATTACGTGTCAGGCACTATTTCCAGTTGCTTAGAATACAAAAATGAATAAAATAGATTTTTAAAAAGTGGGGTTTATATTCCAATGAGGAAAGGATGCAAGAAACACTATATATAACAAGTTTCCAAATAAAAGATCTGTACATTAAAAAGACCACGTAGGAAAAAAGAAAACATCGAATCAGGAAATGGAAAGTGAGGGAAAAGGGAAGGGAGGCAGTGTGAAACATTAAAATGGACATTTCATTGATTTTTAGTTTTTTTACTGAAAGAAATGGCCTTAAGAAATGGGAAAGTGAAAAGATAAGTTAGAAAACTTTGTAAAAATCAAAGACTCACCTAGGAAAGCTAATCTAGAATTACCAGAGCACAAAGCATGGAATGTAAATCTGAGAAGTTCACAAAAGCAGCAAAATATCCCTATAAATTTCTTCTAAAAATTCATAGAGTCATTTCTCTTACATATCTTATATGTTTTTAAAAAATTCTTTTATCTGACTACACCTGACACACAATGTTACATTAGTTTCAGGAGTACAACACAGTGATTCAATATCTCTATATACATTATGCAATGTTCACCACACTTGTCACCATATGACACATATTATAATCCCATTGACTGTATTTCCCATGCTGTATCTTTTATTCCCACGCTTATCTATTCCAGAACTGGAAGCCTGTATCTTCCACTGATATATCTTATATTATTGAGAAGGAAATATCCCAAGTTCAAACCCTAATGCATAAAGCCAATGTTGATAAGCACTCCTGACTTGAGGAACAGGAAAGACAGTAAATGAGAAGTGTATCAATCACTGAATTTTAGGTCAGGGCAGGACCCAAAAGATTATTTAACCCATTCTCCTGTTTTAAAAAGAAGGAAAATAGAGGTCAGAGAGGCTAAATAACCATCTCAGGGTCACAAACCACTACAGGCAAAAGCTAAGTCTTTTGTTTTGTCCAGAACTCTTTTTCCACAATACCATGTTAAATGTGCAAAAACTGTAACAAACTAGACAAATTAACCTTAAATGCCCATTTATCAAAGATTTAGATTAACAAAATAATTTTAAAAAGGGAACCTGGTGCAATTACTTTGTATAACTAAATTTTTTAAGGCTTTTAGAGAGATACATCATAGCATCCAGAAAGTTCTTTTGGTCCCTGAGGCCCTGAAAATATTTAATAATACAAGGACTTTATCTCATTATTGCTGAAATTTAAGTCAAAAATTAACATTCTATAACATTGGATATAGATACACTATAATCACGAATTTCACCCAAATTTTTAAGCACATTTCATGGACTGGGAATCAGAGATTCAAGAAAGTTAAGAGATTTGCCCATGGCATTAGCAAATGGTAAGCTTCAGAATTACATGCTATGACGTGAGACAGTCACTTAGAGATAGGTGAATTTGCACTACACAGGTATTTAACAAATTGGCAAAAGGGAAAAACGTGTATCAGCACTTCCCAAATTGATGTTGGCCAGAAAAAAAAGTATTCTGTAGTTATAGGCATTCCAGAAATGCCTGATGACTTATTCTTCTCTAGATTTCCAACACATTACATGAAATACTAAGAAATTCTGCAGGAAAGAAACTTTTGGTTTTCCACGTACTTACTGTGTACACAATCATTTTTCTAAGCCCACTTAGTTATACACCTCTGAAAATCATTTCAAGAAATGCTGACATAAGCAAAACAAACAAACAAAAATCTCCAATGTGACTGAAGAACTTTAGTGATGGGATTCCAAATGAGCTGCAGCCTAAAGTGTTAGGAACTTAAAAGTTTTCCAGTTTTAAACAATGAGATGATGCTGGTGCAGATAAATCATTTTTTAAAAAATTGTTTACTTACTCACCAGGTATTTACTGTTTGTCTTTATCATGTCAGGCACTGAATTTTACAGTAGCCAAGAATTTCTTTTTTAAGATTTATATATTTATTTGACAGGCAGAGATCACAAGTAGGCAGAGAGGCAGAGAGAGAGGAGGAAGCAGGCTTCCCGCTAAGCAGAGAGCCAGATTCGGGGCTCGATCCCAGGACCCTGGGATCATGACCTGAGCCGAAGGCAGAGGCTTAACCCACTGAGCCACCCAGGTGCCCCAGTAGCCAAGAATTTCTAAAGTTCCCACAAATTAAGGATTTTTCTGTAGCCATGGTAATCAGCCACCAGAAGTATTAAAGCTTGTCAGAGGAACATGTGACAATGGCAGCTCCCCCCTCTGAAAGCCAAATCAAGAAGAGACTTACTCCAATACACTTGTCTCTTGAGTGCCAACTAATCCACAACAGTCCCATCCGGGTAACCTGTCTTCTACAGATGATGTCAAGCTCCAGAACACCACTGCTTCCTGAAAACTCTATGTAAGATCAGCTGTCCCCCCTGCTGAGAGACTGTGCCTTTCTTTTAGGATAAGAAACAAACAGTTATCTCTACTTCAGGCATGGAATGATGGACCTACTATGCTTTTACACGCATCTGAGGAAGTCTGCTCTCATAAGCCTGTGAGTCTGAACCTCCTCCTGTCTTTTTTCCCTCTTAACTTACTCCGGAAGATTTCAAAATCAACAGAAATCCTGAAATTAACAGTACAAAGGACACTATATAGCTTTCACTTAGAATCACCAACTGTTAACATTTTGGCACATTTGCTTTCTCTCAAAATTATACATGCACACAAAATTTATATACATATAAACATATACGTACATACTTGTTGGTTTATCTATATTTTTCCTTGTACAGCAAACATTTTTTTTGAGTGTCTCACATGTGCCTGGTGTACTTAGATGAATTATATCATTTAAACTTCCTAAAACCCCGGTAACTCACTATCACTATGCCTGTTCCTCCCCGTCTTAGAAAGAGCTATTCCATTAAAGTGAGTGAAATTCTGCTTGTTAATTTCCACACATTGGGTCTAATTTTGCCACCTAGACCTAGGTGAAATAATAAATTTACATTTTACGTGATAGGTCTTCAAAAATAGGAAGAACGCTTGCTTAAAAACTTTTTAAACAATTTCACTGAGGTATTATTTATATGCCATAAAATTCACATGTTTAAGGTACACAATTCAATGATTTTTAGTAAATTTAAAGAGTTGTGCCATCATTACCACAACTGAGTTTTGGAATAGTTCTATTATCCCAAAAAGATGCTGCATGCCTATTCCGATCCCCAGCTCAGGGGAACCATTAATCTACCTGAAGAAACCAGGTACCCTCTCTAGTCTTCTTACAAGTTAAAAACTCGCCACTTCTTATCATTTAGGTCTCTACTTGAACAGCATATCCCTGGAAAGACCTTTCTCCAAGTATTACCGCTTTCAGTCGTCACTTGAATGAGAGTAGTTCAGCATTTATTTGGTGAATATTTTATATTGAGGTCCTGCCCAAGATCTCATTTGAAGAGAAAGATTCTAAAACTTTTAAGTTAAAAAAAAAAAAATGAAAACCTCTAACTTAAGTGTTGAACAAGTCCTGTAGCAGATACAAAGCCCTGTAGCTAAGAGACACCCTTGAGATAACAGATCCACTAACCAATACTTGTGGGCTCAGAAAGGGTGAACCAACCATCACGCTGCCTCTGTCAGAACTTAAATTCTCCATCTCATTCATAAGAACATTTTGCTGCCACTTTATATTCTACTGCCATGGCACTACTCTTCAGAAAGGGAAATTATTATACTCTGATATAAATTGAGAATTGATGTTTGTTCCTACTAATTACAGATCCCAGAATTTTTGTTGAGATTGATGTCAAGTTCACCAGGGTATAATGACTAGAATCTCCCTTCCCCCACCATCATTTTTTAAATGAAGCAAACTCATACCAAAGTTATAACTTAACTATGCTTCCTTAAATAGCATTCTAGAAAAACCACCTGGTAGTAATTAATACCACTGTTATAAATATTCTCTCTCCTTACGTATTTGTATTTCCAGAATTTAATTTGTTACCCCAAACAATAGTTTTAGTCTCATATATTATACTATTGACTGACTAAGCCTATAAATTAAAAAATATGAAAAACAGTACAAAGTTGTTATATTACCAATTAAGAAACTAGGAAATTAATTGTGCAAATATTCATGACTGCCAACAGAAAAATACATAATATATTCCAGTTGTAGTACATAATACATTCCATTTGCTCTTTCACAAAGGGCTTCAGTTTCAATCAGGAAGTGTACAAGACAACTGTCTTTCTAGAATATGTAAACTGGACAATGATCAGTCACTTTTGTTCTGAGAAAATGAAGAAAAAGTTTATCTCCAGTCTCCACAATGTTCCTCAAATCAAAATGGAATTCAGTATGCCCAGAAGAAATGCATTTTAAGTCTGTTCTCAAGAACATGGATAAAAAAGTGATAACATGAGAAAGATGTTAAGACTTAATTACATATAACAATTCTACTGAGAATAAACACCCAGGATATAATGAATGATCTCTTGGTTTTACTATAGATTATACTCTACAACTTCAAAATTTTGGCATGTATAAATAAAAATCTTTTCTAGATGTTTATCCACACTATCACTGAAACTCATATGTTAATCTTTATACTATGAAAAGCTTAGTCTGTATTTCTAGTGACTGCAATGAATAGCATGTGCAGTCTTCTAAGTGTACCAAAAATATTAATATAAACACTAAGTAAGTCTATAAATTATGTACCTACCATCTATGCACCTACCAACTATCAGTCTGTATATTATTATGTATCTTCACAAGGACTAGTTGTGGTAGCAAATAAAAAACACTAATAATAATTAACATCAATAAAATAGTGGTTAACACCTAGGCTTAAAACCATGACAGAATTCTACAACTTCCAAACTCCTTTTGAAATCTGGCTTTTGCCTTTAATTCTAACCTTATTCCCTGCCATGCATCCTCTGTTCCTGTTCCTGTAGTTAGCTGACGACCCAGGTTTCCCATCTTCTGGCCTCTGTATGTGAGGTTCTCTCTGACAAATATGGCCTTTGTTTTTCCTTCCATTTAATGAATTCCTTCAAAATTTAGTTCAAGGGTACATGTTTAAGAACTGTTCCCTAATCCCCAGTTTAATGTAGATGTGCCCCTGTGGTATATCACACTGATGGCCCTAATACTCTTTATCACACACAGGATCGACTCCCACTGCCAAGTAATTTTGAGTGCCTTCACACTATAACTGACAGCAATCATGTCATATGCTTTGACCAATAGGTGTTGGCACATGTTAGCAGGAAGAGGATAAGGAACACTGAAGCATTTCCATTTTGCTCTTGTATCCTGCCATTGCCACGAGGAAGTGCGCCCAGGCTAATCTGCTGGAAACTAAAGACAGAGGGAGCAGAGCTGAGTCACCCAGGTTCTCCCAGTTGAGGTATCCTAGATTAGCTGAATCAGCTGATACTCAGACAGTTGACAAACCCTGTCAAGACGGTAGAGCTGCCTAATATACTCTCCTAGACACATACACAAAAATGCTGCGGTTTTACTATTGAGGTTTTATGACTTTTTGTTATGTAGTATTATTGTGGCAATAAATAACATACCCACCCTCCTAGATGCTTCCATAGCACTTATCTATCATATGCTACGTCATACTTTTATAGTGACTCACTTATTTCTCCTTCCTCTGGATTTTAGAGGAGAAAGCATGTCTTATTAAAATTTGTATTCTCAGCACCTAACACAATGCCCGTTGCCTGTGGGCGCGAAATACATGATTGTGGAGAAAAGAAAGAAGGGAAGGGAGGAGGGTGAGGCAAAAGGAGGGGAGGGAAGAACAACAAAAAGAAGGGAAGATGGAAGGAAAAAAGGTGGGAGAGAGGCAGGCAAGGGTCAAAAGGAGAATCACGTTATACTTCTGATCTCTCTGTCAAATAAATAAATAAAATCTCAGGAAAAAAAAGAATCACATTAAAAAGAAAAACACTGTTAAGAAAAAACATAGAGGTGATGAAGAAGGGCTGTATTTGGATAGGATTCACCTCCCATCTGATTTCACTAGGATCTCAGATTCTTTTTTTTTTTTTTTTAAGATTTTATTTATTTATGTGACAGATCACAAACAGGCAGAGAGGCAGGCAGTGGGGGGGAGGCAGGCTCCCTGCTGAGCAGAGAGCCCAGTGAGGGGCTCCATCCCCGGACCCTGAGATCATGACCTGAGTTGAAGGCAGAGGTTTAGCCCACTGAGCCACCCAGGGGCCCCGGGATCTCAGATTCTAAGGAGGCTTTCCCACGGTGTACAATTTCAGTGGGCACTCACAGTAAATACTGGTACTGCAGATTAAAACCCTAAGACTGCTCAATGGGGGAAAAAAAATCAATTCATAGGACTTGTCAATATAGTATTAGCAAGAAAGAGCCAATAACTGTAAGACTTTGGCCAACAACACTGGGTGGCATTAGGCTATGTAGTAGATACCAGGGCAGAGCATCAAAAGATGTATTGTTAGAAATCTTAACATTTTAATATACAGAAGAATAGGCAAAACGTCAAAGATGCAAAGGGAAAGGGCCCCCATTTCTGCTATAATTCCATACACATTTCCCATACCTCACTGCTTCTCTACCTTTGCCTCTACCTGGGCTTTGCTGTACTCCCTCAGTCTGTTACCCACTTCCATTACCTGTTTAATACCAGTATATCTTTTAAGGTCTTGATCAAATGTTTCCCCTTCTATGAAATCATCTCTAGTATCTATCCCAATCTACCCAAGAACAACTAATTATAGCCTTGGAAATACATGCATATTTATTAGCAGTAACTGAATGATAGTAAAGACCCAATCGTTTTCATCTCTACAAAATGAAACAGCACATAGTAGGAACTAACAGATTTTTACTGAATGAAACAAAAACTTAGGGGAAAAAAACACTCTAAATTTTATTATAGTTGGTATGTTTTTGGGGACAAAAAAATTATTCAAAAAGGTACCAGATGAATTTTTTTTAACAGCAGCAGATATTTAAGAAAGAAAAAAAAAAATCCATGAATCTTAAAGGACCTAAGATTTAAATCAGTATAATAATAATAAGTTATGAGAAAATGACAGAGAATGATATTTTTAATGTATACTAAAGGGTGACTATTTGTTAGATACTACTGAACTGATTTAAATGTTGAGACAACCCTCTGAGGTAGGTACTGCTATTATTTCCATTTTCCAATATCTCATATTCAAAGAGTGACAGAAGTGGAATTTCAATTCTCAACCAATCTAACTGCCAATTCTAAAAACCAACCCCCTGACTACACAATAATCTTGCCTTTCATAGAAGCTGAAGGAACCTCAGATAGAATTTATTTCAACTTCCACTAAGTTAAAAAAATAAAAGAAAAATTTTCGGACCATACAAGCATGTATCCAACTATAGAGAGTACAGTTGAGTATTGGTGGGCACTTGGATAAATTATGAACAGCTTTTTTTTTTTAAGATTTTGTTTATTTATTTGACAGACAGAGATCACAAGTAGGCAGAGAGGCAGGGACAGAGAGAGAGGGAAGGAAGTTGGCTCCCTGCTTAGCCCAATGCTGGGCTAGATCCCAGGACTCTGGGATCATGACCCAGGACCCTGGGATCATGACTTGAGCCAAAGGCAAGGCTTTAACCCACTGAGCCAGCCAGGCGCCCCTACAAACAACTTTTTGACACTTGAGTGCAGAATATGAAGAAAAGTAAACCTATATAAAAAGGCTGCAATAGTTGAGTTTACACAATTAAGAGGAAAAATTTGGAGAACTGGAATTATCAAATGCTTTTTGTATCAACAGCCAGAAAATAAAACAAAACAAAAAACAACTCTACTAGATACATGAAAAAAATCTTCCAAGTCAAATGTAAATAAATGGCTTCCTCTCTAGTCATTCAAATAGCTGAGTTTGCCACAAGAAATTCATCTTTTTAAGTCTCAAGAATTAATTATAAATATTAAAACTGTGTAACTTGGAAAATCCATGTACGTTTATACATAAATCACATATACAAATACATAAATCATTGGGGTTCTGGAACAAAATTCAAAAATCACTCTACTAATTAAAGTTAAAATTTCCAAAGATAAAACTTGGCAAAAAAAATATGCTTTAGCTTAACAGAAATACCAAAATAGTAAGTGTACTGTTAATTTCATCATATAACATAGAATACAGATGTGATAAAGAAATTAAAATTGATAATTGAGAACATGTTAATTAAGTATATAATTATTATACTCAGTGTGAAATTTTCTTTGCAGCATAAAGACACCAATACCATTCCTATAAAATATACAGAGAGTTTAACAGAGAAAAATCTCAGCTCAAAAAAATTTGGCTTCCCCATATAACTCCAGGAATCCAGGATCTCTAATTTCTGTGACTTCGGGTTCCTATTTAGCTTTTATAGACCGACTCCTAGGCAACCCTGAGGGGGAAAGGAAAAGTAGGATGCTCTATACCTGGGATCCAGAGGTTTACAACATTCAAATAAGTGTAAACAATTCAACTCTCTTCATATTGTTAAGTACTATGTTTTACATCCACAATCTGAGCTGTCTCAAGTTTAAGGAGCTCCCCCATTCCCCTCACTTCAAAAATTCAAAAAGCTATGAAATTATGTTTAGATGATGGTTAAAATATACCTTTCACAAAGATGGATGACTCAAGTAATATTTAACATTTTAAATTAAATTGTTCCTATGGTACCATTCTTCATTAAATGCAGAGAGCTTGTTTTTACTTACGAATGTGTTCTTAAAAAACCCTAAGTGAAGAAAGTTAAGTGAAAGAGAGAGTTCATTTTCAAAACAGAAAGAGGAAAATAAAAGAGTGCCGGAGTGAGGAAATACTATTTTCTCTCTATATAAGCTTTGACTTTAAAAAAGAAGATGCCAAATTACTCTCTTTACCCTTCATATAGGTGTCATCTTTCTTATACTGTTACAATGCAAAGTCTACAAAAATCTATTCCAGACATGGAGGGGGGTGTGGGGTGGAATGAGGCATTAGTGAGGGAGTAGAAAACAAGTTTGTAGCACTTTCCGCACATGGTTTAACAGTAACACATAACAGAAAAACCTTGGTTCAATCAGTATGACTATCTCAATTTTCTTTCTTTCTTTTTTTTTTTTCATTTTATTTCTTTTCAGTGTTCCAGCATTCATTGTTTATGCACCACACCCAGTGCTCCATGGAATTCATGCCCTCAACAATACCCACTACCAGGCCTCAATTTCTTAAAATCACACACCTTTGTGGTTAAAGCACTTATAGATTTCTTCTCCAAAAAACTTAATTTAAGAACAATTTGGTAGCATCTTTGGAATAAGAAAAGTATATTTACTTATATTTCTAAAAATATATTTTTATTTTAAACATTTATAAGTATTGATATTTAAAACATCTCTTTTTAATCAGTTTGCAAGAAAACAAAACAATGGACTTTGAAAGGGTGCTAAATCTACTATCATTACTTTTATTTTGGTTAACTAACTTTTATCCTAATGTCTTCATAACAAAGCTAAGCCTTAAGGCTAAATGGCCACATAGTTCATTAAAACAGTGAAGATAAAAAAGAACGTTACTCTTACCCCCAGAAAATAGCTGTTTCTAATTTTTGTGAAAAGGAAACAAATTGGGAGTATCATTGAAGAGGAGTCACATCAGGAGATATTTTCACATTAAACAAGGAGGAGTACCTCACATGTATTTTCTAAGTTTAAGTCACACAGAATACTGAACTCTCAGATCCAATCAACATAAATAAAAATTACTTGCAAACTGCTAAATTTTTTTTTTTGGACTATATAGTATATTGAAGATGAGAAGTGAAAATTGAGAGTCATATATGTTCTATTTTCAGCTTTATCATTAATATGTTGGAGGACCTGGGGTGTATCTCTTTATAACAGCTAAATATTCTAAGTATGCTCTTAGTAATAGAGGTTACTCTTGTCTACCCAAAACACACACTTTTTTAGATATAAATTTAATTCACCCCAACCATATTCATTTAACATCAACCAAAATGAAGGCCTCTATTAAAGGCTGAGGAACACAAACATGAGAATGACCAAGTCCTTGAGAATGCCAAAAATAACGTATAGCATAGTGAAAGATGTGCATACAATGAAATGAGTAAAACTGTCCCTATTAGTCAAACATAAAGTTATATTGATTATCTACCTTTTGAAAAATATTATATAGGTGAGGTAGCCTAACAGGTTGGAAATGAATTACTGGTATAATCCAGGATCAGGAAACTTTCTGTAAAAGGTCAGACAGTAAATATTTTCACTCTTGTGTGCCATTCAATTATGCAACTGCTATGTGGCCCCAAAGCAGCCACTGACAATCCATAAATGAATGAATATGGATAGTGCAACTTTATTAGTGGTTATTAAAATTTGGAATTCACGTAACTGTTAAATGGCACAAAATATTCTTTTGTTTTTTTTCAATCATTTAAAAAAGTAAAAACCATTCTTAGTACATGATGTATAGAAACAGTTGGCTGTCAGGATTTGACCCTCAGGCCATAGGTAGCCAACCCCTGTTATAATCAAACACCAGTTCCAAATGTTACATGTATTGAGAGTGACTGTAGTATGTACCCCCCATGACTGCTACTGGTATTCAGAGAGAAGAGGGGAGAATATGTTAGAATAATCAAGAAAGATTTTAATGAAAAGTACTTGAGCCAGGGCTTGAGTTGATCTATGGATAATGAGAACTCAGTCATGGAAGCTACTCCTTAGTTAGTTAGCACATGCAAAAAAAATCGTTCTACCAGCTGAAAAGAAAACGAAAATGTTATTTTGTTGAAACATGTAGCAAACAATGAGCAATGAAGCATCATGCTGTTATTTAAGCTGTCCTGTACAGCTTACCAATTTCCGAAATATTGTATATCTGCATTTAAAATGACAAGCCATGGGATATGGAAAAAGATTAAGTCGAAGTTCTAACTCATCATACCTCAAAAAAATGACCTTTGGAAATCGGGTCTTTAGAGGGGTAAAGACGTTAAAATAAGGTCATCAGGGGTAAAGACGTTAAAATAAGGTCATAAGGCCTAATTCAATATGACTGATATTCATAAGGATAGGAGAAATTTGTACATAGACACAGACACAAAGAGAAGACCACATGAAGGAAGAAGAAAGCAATGTGAGTGGAGTGATGATCTAGAAGCAAAGCAACGTCAAGGATTACCTGCAAACGTTAAAAGCTAGAAGAGACAAGGGAGGATTCTTCCAGAGAGACTTGAGAGACAGCATGGCCCTGTGAACACTCCAGTTTTGGACTTTTTGTCTCAAGAACTGTGGAACACAGTTTCTGTGGTTTTAAGCAACCCAGTATTTGATACTTTGTTACAAAATTTAATTTCCTAAGAAATTAATGCTTAAACAACAAAGATTAGGAATATTTTTTTTTACTTTGTAAGATAGTAGTTATATTATGCAAATAACATGACATAATTTAAAAAACAAATAAAACAAACCATGCTAAAATTGTCAAGTTAAAATTAAATTGATTTTCTTTGCATGATACGGCTACCAAGCAAGTCATTCCTTGTCTTTTTTCTTCAGTACCTCAAAGCTAATATTCTTTGGTTAGGGAACAGCTAACAGGCAGAAGGAAAGACAGAATCATACTTATTTATCTTGTCTCTAGGGGTCAGGTGGAAGTTACCTCAATGAAGCAAATGGTTAATAATTAAGTTGCTGCAATTAGGGGTCCTGGGGTCCTGAATGATCATATGGTACATCTCTGCTCTTGAAGTCTGTGTTCCTGAGTAACCAAGAAAAGATCACGAAAGCTACCTTCTTTCCAAATGGTGGTAACGTAAGTATCCAGGGAAATTCCTTTGGATTTATGTCAATTTTTTTTAAGATGGTGCCTCATATTAAAGAATAAAAGAAACCACATTTTATTAAAGCAAATAAAAGCATATCTACCTTTCACAAGAGTCCTTTCTGACAGAGGTTATGCTCTAACATTGCCATTAAATGGTCTGTTAATGGTTTAAAATGTGATCACAACCTCAGTTCTTTAGAGGTGGAGCAGAATTGGGGCATTGTTTTGGATGGAGGCCACTCAGAAAAGTAGAGTCATCAACATTAAGGCGACAACAGAGTTGTTATATTGCTTTTCTTTTTTTAATTTTAAGAGTATATATCACTTATTTTAATTTCTACAATATAGGATATTGAAGTGTATTAAGAAAGCCTCAAATGGTAAGATATCTCTGAAAATATGAGTCTACTAAGAATGTTAAAGAGAATTTACCCTTAATTTGAAGATCTTTACATTTGCCTAGAGGAAGCTGACTGATCTAGGCCATATTTAGCTGCTATAACTCCTTATTTTGTTTTTTCTTCTCAGGCCTCCAATTTATACAAACACTTTATTTGGAATCTTTTCTAATCTTTTTTTTCAATGTACTATTTTCTATAATGTGTAGAATTAAAACAAGGTGGCAGATTCTAATCCAAGACATTAACCATAGTCCCAAGATTATAATGAACTATAATGTACTAAGATAACAACAACTTCTATGGGCAAAAATTACTTAGAGTTGGAGAAATGTATTAAAAGACCCTTTTGGTAGTAAATTAGTAGACGTATACTAGGTACAGACACAGATTCCATTTATATTTAAAGTAGAAATTGAGATTTCTACAATCAACCAATTAAACTTATACTTGGGTTTAACAATATTACCTTAAGATGTGGCAAGAGAGAACTCTACTCAGAACCTAAATGTCACAAACACAACAAAATCAATACTCATCACTGACACATAACCCAAATCTTTCATTCTTGTTATCAACATCATTCAGGCCCTTAGGGGGAAAATTCTCTACATTTCTCAAAACAGAAGGCTACTGCATCAGAATGCCATGAAGGTTTGTGGGTTATGTTACTACTGACATGGGAAATGCACACTGTTCTGGGGAGTTGGGAGGATTAAGTGGTAGAAATGCTGAGGGCCTCAAATCTTCCTCAGACAGCATGAATGCACAAGATTACTGCATTTCAAAGTACCATTTTCAAATAGTGCCAAAGATCCATTTTCTTGCTTCCCTCCTTCTGATGTGTGATTTCAGGGGTATTTATGATGACATATGGTACACCGGTCATCATTTAAATTCTTGCTCTTTGCCCTACAAGTTTTGGGGGTGAGCTTGAATAAAACCTGAATCAGACATATTATAACTCAAATAAAATATCATTTCTATCTCATTTTTAGCATAGATTTATATTTTAGTAGTTGAAAAAAACTGCATGTGTTTGGAATTTTTGAATTAAAAATACTAAGAACTATTGACCCTAACCTACTCCAAAAAAAGTGGACATCTTTCCTGTTTTTAAAGATTTCCAGTAAAATAAAGTCCAAAGCTGCATTAAGCTGTTTATGTTAAAGTTTCCATTTTCAGTTTATTTGTATTTCATCCATTAAAAAAATGTTTTGAAAACTGAGATTCGCATAGAATGTTGGCCAAATTTTCAAAGAGTTCCAAACATGCTCTCTCAGAATATGAACCTACAAATTTCTTAATGTCTCTGAACTCAGATTTGTGCATTTCGATGTCATCTGGGTGCCCAAATTTAAATTTCATCGCCGCTTATCAAGCACAGTAACTGAAAACTTGAACTAAACTCACAAGTGTGCAAAGAAGTAAATATCCATTGGAAAAAAAAAACCCTGATTTACAGGGTGGCCCATTTAAAACAGTTCCCATTTAATAATGTGGCTGTGTACAGGGCCTCTTTTAAATGGGCCACCCTGTATGAAGCTTAAGTCCAAGATAAAAAATGTCCTCCCTTGAGAATTTTTAAAAACCAAAAACACTGTAGGTTTAGTGGTTATTTTTAAGGTTTTAGATGGTTTCTTTGGACTCTTTTAGAACTGAAAAAAGATGGATACACATTTTAAAAATGAAATGTTACAACCACACATCTGTAATGAGAACCAGTGCCAGTGGATATTTTTAAAGCAAATTAAAACGGTCAACTTTTTTTAACTTAGGCAAACAGCTGCTACACACACAGTGCACAGTAACTACTTTTCAGCAAAAGTTCAGAAGGAATTTCCTAATGAAGATTTATAGGATGTTCTGGGATTGATAATTAAAGGTTCCCCAAAAAAGATATGAATGACAGCATCAGAGATGTGAGGGTTAAGGGCACTGAGCATGCCTGTCCTCTAAGGGAGGGGCCTAGAATTTAGAATGAAAAATACACAGAGGTTACAACAAAGGGAAATTTGGATGAAGCAGACATGGAGCAAAGTTATAGACTTCAAAGTCTTTTTGTAAGATTCCAAAACGATTTCTAGTGTTTAAATACCTCTGTAATTGAGTTCTTTCTGTAAAAAAAGTAACAGGGGGAGAGAAAAAAGGGAAAAAGCCTTGCCTAAAAAACTGCACGGTTAAAGACATTATGGGCTCTGAAGATTCTGACTTCCATTGTGTTCCTGACATGAGTAATGCTGTTTCCCTCTAAACACAATGGTAGTAGTAATAATAATGATAATAATCCTAATCATAACAGTAACGACTATGAACACCCCCCCCCCCAATCATACTGATGACATCTACTCTCCTGGGAACTTGGCATCAGTAAATTATTTAATCCCTACAACAATACTATGAGTTTGGCAATGTTATTTCCATTTACAGGTAAGGAAAATGAAATCCTAAGAGATGAATAAAGTAATGTGCTCAAGGTCACAGACATAGTAAAACTGCCTACTGAGATTTAAGCTAAGATTTCAGGGTCAGTGCTCTGAAGTATTGGGCTATTCTAGATGTTTATGAAGAAGAAGAAATCACAGAATTCCCTGAAACTCTCATTTTGTAAGGATCATATGCTGAACGCGCCACGTGCACTCTTACAAGTGAAGCAGGCACATTCAACTTCATTCTCCAAAGTAGCTCATTCATTCAACAGGTATTTACTGAACACCTGACTGTGACAAGTATTGGTCTAGGCACTGGTCATAAAGCAACGAAACAGGCATTTTACTTTACCCTAACAGTCTCAAAACTCGGGTCCTAACTAATTGGGTACAATGCCTAACCTAGAGGGATGTATTTATGGACAAGCCTGCAGACAATGAGGTAGAACAACAAAATAGCTCTTCTCTATAATAAAGTAGTAATTGTATTTATTCTCCCAGAAAACCGAAAAAGTCAAGAGGAAGGAGGACAGGTGGAAGTAAAGAAACGTAGAAGGAAGACAATAAACTCAAGCAATGGAGGAAGAGAAGCCCAAGTAAACAGAAACTGCAAGACAGAAAAAAAGGGAGTGAGAAGAGGAATAAGGCCACAGCAAATGCAGGGAGAATCAAAGAGATAAGAATCTCAAGAACAGGCAGTTGTTACTGAGTGTAACTGTATCTCATTAGAGTTACCTATATATTTCCTCAAGGCTAATGACGTTCAGCAGTTTTCGTGTGCTAATCAGTCATTTCAGATGCCTTCCTTTGTAAAATGCCCAGGGTTTTGCCAATTTTTTATTAGTTGGCTTAACTTTATATAATTGAAGCCTAATAGCTATACAGATATTCTTTTACAATTCCTTTCTCAGGCATAGGTTCTACAAACATATTCTACTAGTCTGTGGCCTACCCAGTCATTTTCTTCAATATACATTTTCAGTAGATCCAGGATAGTCAAAATGGTATCCATTCATCACTGAATTACCTGGCATCTGTGCAGATAATAAGTTGGCCATTTCTGTGGGTCTATTTGTAGACTCTATTCTATTCCACTGAGGTAGGTCTATCCTTCTGCCACTACCACACTGTTTTGAATAACGTAGCGTTTCACTTTTTATAAGAAGTCTAGAATTCAGATAGTGTAAAGGTTCCAACTTTATTCTTTTTAAAATCTATTTTCTGTCCACATAAAATTTTCAGAATAGGCATGCCAGTTTCTATTTTAAAAGACAATTGCTGTGATTTTCATTGGGATTGCATTCAACTACAAATCAATTTGGAGAGAGATTACAATAAATTACAGTAGCATATATCTCTTTATATTTTGATATTTTCTCTCAGAAGCATTTTGTAATTTTCACTGTACAAACTTGTTATATTTTCAGTTTATGCCTACTGTATGTTTTTAAATCATATTATAAATGGTCTTGCTTTTAATTTCATTTTTAAATGATTTTATGAGGTATGACTGATACACAAAAAGCTACACATACTTAATGCATACAATTTGATGAAATTGGAAACCCGTACTTATCCATCTCCATGAAATCATCATCACAACTGGTGCCATAAATATAGCCATCACCTCCAAACATTTCCTCTGGCCCTCTTTTATTATTTTTTGTGATAGAATTATTTAACATAAGATCTAGCCTCTCAGCAAACTCTAAAGTATATAATACAGAATTAACTATGGGCATTATGCTCTATAGTAGTTCTATAAAATTATTTGTTTTGGATAACTGAAATTCTGTACCCTTTGACTAATACTTCCCTGTTTTTCCTTCCACCTAGACCCTTACAATCACCATTCTGTTCTCTACTTCTAGGAGTCTGACTATGTTAGATTTCTCATATAAATGGTATCATGTATTTTTCCTTTGAGTCTTGCTTATTTCACTTAGGATAATGTCTTCCAGTTTCATTTATGTTGCCACAAATGGCAGGATTTCTTTCATTTTTAAAGCTGAAAAACATATCATTGTAGGGGCACCTGGGTGGCTCAGCTGGTTAGCATCCGAGTCTTAGTTTCAGCTTGGGTTATGATCTCGGGATCATAAGCTCAAGCCCTGCATTGATCAAGGCTATGTGCTATCTCCTTGAGATTTCTCTCCCTCTCTCTCTTCCCCTTCCCCTGTTCACACATGCCCTCTCTAAAACAGATAAAAACAAAAACCTTAATTTAAAAAAAATATCACTGTATGTATATCCATACACCCATACACCCATAAATGGATATTTAAGTTGCTTCCGTGTCTTGATAATAGTGAATAACAAATTTCAGTTACTAATTTTTCACTGTTGAGATACAGAAATACATTAATTTGTTTATTAACTTTGTATCCTATGACCTTGACAGATTCTTTTACTGGGTCTGGTAGTATTATAATCATTTTGGGCATTTTGCCTATACAAGATTCTGTAATTTATGAATAAAGACAATTTTACTTCTTTCTTTTCAACTGGAATGTTTTGCATCTATTCAGCTTGCTTTCCTGCACTGTTTAGGACTTACAGTACTATGCAGAAGGGAAATGGTAAGAGTAAACACCAAGCCTTGTTCTTGATCTTCAGGTGGAAAATGTTGTCTTTCCATTAATTATGATATTATATGTAGGTTTGCATAAGTGATCTTAATCAGTTTAGGCATATTTCCATTGATAGTATTCTGAGAAATTTTATTATGAATAGATATTTAATTTTATCACATGCTTTTTATCACATATCTCTAAGATGATTATGAATTTTACCTTTATCATGTTAATGTGAAGAAATATATTGATGGGTTTTTTAAAATGCTAAAATAAATACATATTGCTGAATAAATTCTTCTTAGTCTTCATGTATTATCCATTATATATACTGCTGGGTTAGGTTTGCTGATATTTACCTAAAAATTTTCACACTTTATGTTCACGAGATAGTGATTTGAAGTTTTCCTGTAATATTTTGGTTTGGGTATCGGGATAATGGTGGTCTAATAAAGCTGACTGGAATTTATTTGTTATGAAGGTTTTTAATTAGTAATTGAATTTATTTATCTGGGGGCACTTAGTTGGCTCAGTGGGTTAAAGCCTCTGCCTTCGGCTCAGGTCATGATCCCAGGGTCCTGGGATCAAGCCCTGCATCAGGCTCTCTGCTCAGCAGGGAGCCTGCTTCCTCCTCTCTCTGCTTGCCTCTCTGCCTACTTGTGATCTCTGTCAAATAAATAAATTAAATCTTAAAAATAATTTATCTGATTACAAAACTACTGAGATTTTTAAATTTATTCTTGTCTAAATTTTCGTGATTTGCATTTTTAGGGAATTTGTCCATTTCATCTAAGTTAACAAGATTCCTTTATTATCCTTTTAATAACAGTGGAAGCTACAGTGATATTTTCTCTTTCATTCTTGATACTAAATAATGTTTTCATGTGTTGGAGAGGATGTGGAGAAAGGGGAACCCTCTTACATTGTTAGTGGGAATCCAAGTTGGTGCAGCCACTTTGGAAAACAGTGTGGAGATTCCTCAAGAAATTAAAAATAGAACTTCCCTATGACCCTGCCATTGCACTAATGGGTATTTACCCGAAAGATACAGATGTAGTTAATTTCTTGAGGAATCTCCACACTGTTCTCCAAAGAGGCTGCACCAACTTGCATTCCCACCAACAGTGGAAGAGGGTTCCCCTTTCTCCACATCCCCTCCAACACATGTTGTTTCCTGTCTTGCTAATCAATATCTTGATGTTTATAGAGAACTGGCTTTTATTTTCATTAATTTTTCTCTATTGTCTATTTTCTAGTTTACTGATTTCTACTCATCTTCATTAACTTTTTCTATTACTTTGGTTCCATATGCATTTCTTTTTCTATATTAATGTGGAAGCTTAGAATATTGATTTTCAACCATTTTCTTTTCTTTTCTAATATAAGCATTTAGAGCTACAACTTTCCCTGGAGGTATTGCTTTAAGAATCCTGACATGTTGTGTTTTTTATCATTATATGAATTTTATTTATTCCTTCTGTTTTTTCAGTTTTATTGTGCATATTTTGAAGCCCTCTTGTTAGGTACATACATATTTAGGATTATCCTCTTTTCATAAAAAACTCATACTTTTTTTTTTTTAAAGATTTTATCTACTTATTTGACAAAGATCACAAGTAGGCGGGGTGGGGGGGAAGCAGGTTCCCCGCCTAGCAGAAAGCCCAATGCGGGGCTTGATCCCAGCACCCCAAGACCATGACCCGAGCTGAAGGCAGAGGCCTCAACCCACTGAGCCACCCAGGCACCTTGAAAAACTCATACTTTTATCATTATACTCCTTTTTTATCTCTAGGCACTTTTTTATCCTGAAATCTACATTGTCTGATACTCTATAGCCATATTAGTTCGCACAATCACTGCAAGTGGACCTTCCATGTTTAAGAAAAGCAAATAACCTTTCTTAAGGAATAAATAAATGAAAATATCTCATGATCTCATGAACTGTGACAAAATATGAGAGTCTTAGAAAATCATGAGTTCAGTCTCTAGAACTAATAATTGCTTTCTATTGAAAGATTCTTTGCCACTTTTAACCATAGATTTGCAACAAACTTACCAATTTATCATTTCACTGATTTCTTCAGTAAGCAAAAGATTTTTTAAAAGATAGAACATGTTTATATATTCATGTATAAGTTGCATTATATATTTTAAAAGAGCAAAAAATATTTACAGGCAGAACTTAAATAATATTCTGCTTAAAATAAATGGAATACAGAATAGAAAAATAACTGAAAGGATTAACAAAATTTTAGAGATGGATCCTTTAGAGTTTCTTTAGATGGATCTCTAAAAGGATAAACAAAATTGACACATTTTTAGATAGACTAACCAAGGCAAAAAAAAAAAAACAAAACAAAACCACAAATCAGGAAACAAATTAACAAAATTATAAATGAAAAAGAAGAAATTACAACTGATATCAGAGAAATACAAATGATTTTAAGAAGTTACTATGAACAACTAAACAAAAATAAACAACTAAACAAAAATAAACAAAAAATAAATCTAGGAAAAAATGGAAAAATTCTTAGAAACATACAATGTGCTAAGATAATTAGGAAAAACTAGAAAATCTGTAATAAAAGTATTACTAGTAAAGAGACTGAATCAGTAAACAAAAATCTCTCCATGAAGAAAAGCACATGCAGAAAAGCCCATAGTAAAGCCAGAGAGCTTCACTAGTAAATTTTACAAACATTTAAAGAAGAATTAACATGAGATTTTCTAAAACTCTTACAAAAAGTCAAAGAGGAGGAAACACCCCAAACTTATTTTATTGGGCCAGTATGATGCTGATACCAAAAACAAAAAAGGACACTAAAAAATAACTACAGGCCAATCACAAATGAATATGAAGATTCTTTTTTTTTTTTAAGACTTTATTTGAGAGAGAGGGAGAAGTAGAGAGCAAGGGAGCAAGCACAAGCAGGGGGAATGGCAGACAGAGAAGCAGACCCCCAGCTGAGCAGGGAACCCAATGAGGATCCTGAGATCATGACATGAGCCAAACTTAGTGAACTGAGCCACCCAGGTACCCCAGACAGAAAGATTCTTTTTTTTTTTTTTTTTTTAAAGATTTCTTTCTTTCTTTCTTTTTTTTTTTTTAAGATTTTATTTATTTATTTGACAGAGAGAGATCACAAGTAGGCAGAGAGGCAGGCAGAGAGAGAGGAGGAAGCAGGCTTCCTGCTGAGCAGAGAGCCCGATGCGGGACTCGATCCCAGGACCCTGAGATCATGACCCGAGCTGAAGGCAGCGGCTTAACCCACTGAGCCACCCAGGCGCCCGACAGAAAGATTCTTAATAAAATAGTAGCAAACTAAATTGAGCAACACATTAAAAGGATCACTCACTATAATCAAGTGGGATTTATCCCTGAGATACAAGGATATTTCAACATATGTAAATTAAATGTGATCCATCACATTAAAAGAATGAAAGGGAAAAGTCATATGATCCTCTCAACAAAGATATAGAAAAATCATTTGATAAAATTCAACATTTCATGATAAAGCCCTTACCAAATAAGAGGTAGAAAGAACATACTTCAACATAATAAAAAATATAAATGATAAGTCGACAACTAACTTCATATTTAATGGTGAAAAGTTGAAAGCATTTCCTCTAAAATCAAGAACAAGACCAAAGTACCTGCTCTCATTCAACTCCTATTCAATGTAATCCTGCAAAGAGAAAATAATCAGGGAAGAAAAAAAATAAAAACCATCAGAACGGGAAAAGCAGCAGAATTAGTCCTATTTCTAGGTGACATGATTTTATGTATAGAAAATCCTAAAGAACCCACCAAAAATCTGCTATATCTAATCAGCAAATTTAATAAAGTTTCTAGATAAAAAATTAACACAAAAAAAATCAGGAGTGTTTCTACACAATAACAACAATTTGATAAAGAAATAAAGGAAATGAGGGGCACCTGGGTGGCTCAGTGGGTTAAGCCTCTGCCTTTGACTCAGGTCGTGATCTCAGGGTCCTGGGATCGAGCCCCACATCGGGCTCTCTGCTCAGCAGGAAGCCTGCTTTCTCCTCTCTCTCTCTGCCTGCCTCTCTGCCTACTTGTGATTTCTGTCAAATAAATAAATAAAATCTTAAAAAAAAAAAGGAAAAAAAGAAATAAAGGAAATGATTCTATTTACAATAGAATAAAAAAATAAAATATGTAGGAATAAATTTAAAAGGAAATGCAAGATCTCTACACTGCAAACTAAAAGACATTGATTAAAGAAATTTTAAAAAGACATAATAAACGTAAAAGTATCCCATGTTCATGGATTAAGAGAATTACTATTGTTAAAATGTCTGTACTACCTAAGGATGTCTACAAATTTAAAGTAATCCTATCAAGATTCTAATGGCATTTTTGAGAACAGAAAAAACAATCCTAAAATATTTACGGAATCACAAAAGATGCCACCAAATAAGCAAAGTAATCTAAAGAAAAACAAAGCAAGAGACATTACACTTCCTGCTTTCAAGCTATATTAGAAAGCTGTAAGAATGAAAACACACAATATTGACATAAAAACAGATACACAAACAGAACAAAGAGCTGAAAAATAAAAATATGCATATGCAGTTAATTCATACTTGACAAAGGAGCCAAAAATAGTCAGTGGAGAAAAAGTCTCCTCAATAAATTGTCCTGGAAAAATTGGACATTCACATGTGGAAGAATGAAATTAGACCTTCATCTTACATCACTCAAAAAAATGAAGCTGGAATGAATTAAAGGCTTAAATATAAGATCAGGAAGCACAAAACTGCTAGAAGAAAATAGAAAAGGAAGCTTGACAGATTTTTTGGATGTTGATTTTAGGGATACAAGCAACAAAATAAAAAATAAATGAGTGGGACTACATCTAAATAAAAGGCTTCTGCAGAGCAGAAGAAATTATCAACAAATAAAAAGACAACCTATATAACAGAAAATAATATTTCCAAACCATAATTTAGATAAGGGGCTAACATCCAAAATATATTAAGAACTTATACAATTCAGTAGTAAAAAATAAAAAAAGAATCCAGTTAAAAAATGGGCAAAGAAACTAAATAGATATTTTAATAAAGAAGAGATATGAATGTCCAAACAGACATATGAAAATGTCTCAATATCAGTAATAATTAGGGAATAGTAAATCAAAACCATAAAAGGATATCACCTCAAGCCCACTAAGTTGGCTCTCATCAAAAAGAGAAGAGATAACAAATGCTGGAGAGGATGCAGACAGAATGAACCTTTGTGAACTGCTGGTGGGATTGTAAATTGGAATAGCTACTAAAAAAACATTATGGAGGTTCCTCAGAAAATTAAAAACTGAACTAGCATATGACCCAGCAATTCCAATTCTGGAAATATAAGTTAAGGAAACAAAAACACTGTGTCAAAGACATAACTGTGCCTCCAGGTTGACAGCAGTTTTTATTTACGATAGCCAAGACATAGGAACAATCTAAGTGTCCATCAATGGATGAATGGGTAAATAAGCTGTGGAATACATACACACACACATATGCATACACTGGAATATTATTCAGCCATAAAAAGGGAAATTCTGCCATTTGACACAACATGGATATACCTTGACTGCATAATGCTAAGTGAAATGAGTCAGAGAAAGACAAAGCGATATCACTTAAAAGTTGAATCTGAAATTTAAAAAAACAAAGTCCTAGAAAAAGATATCCAATTTATGGTTACCAAATGCAAGAGATGAGGAAAAGATAAACCAAATAAAGGTAGTCAAAAGGTATACCCTTCCAATTATAAATTTAAAACAACTAGGGATATAATGTGCAATAGGATGAACATAGTTAATATTAACATAGAGAATGTCTGAAAGTTGTTAAAGCAGTAAGTCCTAAAAATTTTCTTCGTAAGAGAAAAACATTTTTTTCTATTTCTTTTTTTTTTCAAGTCTATATGAAATGATAGATGTTAAATAAACTTAAGGTCATTATTTCTCAGTAAGTTTAAGTCAAAACATTACACTGTATACTTTAAATGAATGCAATTCTGTATGTAAAGTATATCCACAAAACTGGAATGTGGGGAATCCTCTGCTCAAACACTGTAATCTAGTATTCTACTAGGCAGAACCCTTCAAATTCATTCTCTTTACACTGTTATGAAAACTGATATGTAAAAGACAACAGAGTAACTTGCTACAGACAAATGTTTTAAACAGGTTTTGTGGGGCAAAATGATGTTTTAGTGTGGCCATTTGGACAATGGTACTCAATAATAAACAAGGCTTAGTATAGGATAATAAAGATCTGGAATCAAGTCCTTGTCTGCAAATCCTATTTATGTGACCCTCAAATTCAAATCTGTGGTTTCCTTGTGTAGATATTCAAGCACCAATTTCATCTTTAAAATAGGGGAAGTGTGACACTAAACAAATCTTATTGAAAGCTTATTCTGTCCTAGACCAGTGTGGACCAAATGTTACCCACTTAACTACTATCTTCCCAAGTTGTGTTGTTTTTTGTTCTGGTTAAGCTGTCATCTATTACTTTCTTTAAGTTAATATATATTTCTACTTCATAAATTTATTTAAAAAGAAACTTCCTATCACAGCAAATCAGTGTCATATGACAGAAAGAAAAGGTTCCTACTCTTGATGGCAATTAATAAAACTGTCTGATCACCCCTTTTGGGGAAAAATTGAATGGGGAAGTGAGGAAGACATGGAGAGAAATGTAGGAAACAAATGAGAAACAAGCAGAAGGGAGTCAAGTCACAAAACTGACAGTGTTAAGATTAGAATAATGAGTAATGTGTCATACCACAAGACAACTAAGTCTTCAGATTATTCCAAAAATTATTTTTAACAGTATTGAGATATAAATAACATTACCATAAAATTCACCTAATTAAAGTGTATACTTAAGTGGTTTTCAGTATATTCACAGCTGTGAAACCATCACCACAATCTAATTTTAAAACATTTTCATCACCTAAAAAAGACCCCCTCTCTTATTTACTAAGAGCCATTCTCCATTTCTGTGTCCTCTCCTAGCCTTTACTCTACCCCAGGCTACACCAATCAACTTCTGTCTCTATGGATTTACTAATTCTGGACATTTTATGTTTGTTTCCAAAGATATTCTTTGATCCTTTCATGTCTTTCTCTCTGTCATGGTTTCTTAATTTTCTTTAGGAATATATTTGGATTTTTTCTCTTTATTCTTTGCATATCTATTAATGGCTTTTGATATATGGTTACCATTGGGTTTGTATATAACCTCTTCTCTATATAGCATTCTCTGTTAAGTTGATGGTTGTACAAGCTGGAACCAATTCTTTACTCCTCTATTCCCACATTTAAGACTTATGGTATCATATTTCACATTGTTTTATTTTTTGAGTTCCCTGACTGATTTTTACAGAAACATTCATTTTTACTGCTTTGTGTTTACTACCTTTATACTTTCATTTCTGGCCTCTCTTTTCCAATCAACGAGTCCCCTTTAGTATTTCTTGCAAGGCTGGTTCAGTGGTCATAAACTCCCTTCATTTTTGTTTGGGTAACTCTTTATCTCTCCTATTCTGAAGGAAACCCATACTGCATAGCGGAGCCTTGGCTGCAGATTTTTCCCATTCAGCATTTTAAAGATATCATGCCATTTCCTCCTGGCTTGGCAAGTTATAGCTGAGAAATTCCCTTCTAGCCTTATGGGTTTTCCCTTATAAGTTACTGTCTTCTTGTGTTGCTTTAAAAATTTTTTTTATCACTACATTCTGCCAGTTTAATGACAAAATATCTTGGTGTAGATCTGTTTTTGTTCACTTTGATGAGCATTATCTGTGTCTTCTAGATCTGAATACCTGTTTCCTTCCAGATTATGGAAGTTTACAGCTATTATTTCTTCAAAAACATTTTCTACCCCTTATCATTCTCTTTTTCTGGGACTCCTATAATACAAATGTTAATACTTATGATGGAGTCAGAACTTCCCTAAATCTTTCCTTGTTTTGTATGATTCTTTTTTCTCTCATTTGTACAGCTTGATTACTTCCCATTACTCTGTCTTCTATATCATTACTTCATTCCTCTGCTTCTTCCAGCCTGTTTATTCCATGAAGTGTGTTTTTCATTTTACCAATCCCTTTATATTTCTCTTATATTATTCTTTATCTCTGTGTCACATGTCTCATCATGTCTTCCACTCTTTTCTCAAGTCCAGTGACTATCCTTATGACCATTACTTTAAATTCTCTATTAGATATGTTGCTTTTATCTGTTTTGCTTAGGTCCCTGGCTGTGGCTTTGTCCTTTTGTCCTTCCATTTGGGATAAATTTCTCAGTCTTCTCAGTTTGTCTAAGTCTCTGTGCCTGTTTTTCAGTGTCAGAAAATTCAGGGATGCCTGGTCGGCACAGTCAGTTAAGAGTTTTACTCTTGATTTCAGCTCAGGTCATGACCTCAGGGTCCTGAGATTGAGCCCCATGTTGGGCTCTGTGCTCAGAAGGGAGTGTGCTTGAGAATTCTTTTTCTCTCCCTCTGCTCCTCTTCCCACTCAGTTCTTTCTCTCACTCAAATAAAGAAAATAAATCTTAAAAAAGAAAGAAAGAAGAAAATTCAGCTGTCTCCTACTCTTGAGAGTAGCAGACTTATGAAGAAGAGGTCCTGTAGTGCTCTGATGTGTTGTGTCCCCTATTCCCCAGGGCCTGGGGCTTCTGGAAGTCTCTCTAAGGTGTGCTGCATGTGCTCTACTATTATATCCTGGCTGATTTATCCTTAAAGCCAGTCCTCTGCAGAAGCTCTCCTTGCCTGTTGTGGGCAGTATTTGGTCCCTGGCCTGAACGTGGCACATTTTAACTAAGTGTGCTCTGTTTGTGAAATGAGACCTGTTGCCACCACCTCCAGAACCAAGGCTCCACAAAACTCCCACATCAGGAGATGAGGTGTGAGAAGGGGTGTGGGTAACCTTTGGGGGAGGAATCCCATCATGCTGGGACTGAGGCATGCATGAATGAGAGGGGTAGTTTCACCTTAGTGGGGTGGTGGGCGGGTTGGTGTAGGCAAGATAGGTTATGAATGTCAGTACTGCACTGGTTCCTGTAGGCAACCTGTGCTTATGCTGAAGGGCAGAAGAGGGAAATGGCACCAGCCAATTCCTTTGTTCCCAGAGTTCTCTCTATTAATGTGGTCTATCTGAAACACATTCTAAGAGAAGCAACTAACCTCCCCACTATGTGCCCCAGGTGCTCTTTAGATCGCTTTTCCATGCTGTACGTCCATGAGCTGTTTGCCTGCCTTTTGTGCAAGAGCAGCCCCAATGTCCTTCAGGATCTCCCCAAGCCAAGCCTGCTGACTTTTAGAACTCTAGGCTTTTTGCCCTACTGATTTCAAGAATTCACAAAATTTGGGACCTCTCATTTTCCAAGCCAATTGCTATGGGGGTTTGTTTTCCCTGTGTACTCCCCTTTGTACAAGTCTGTCTCTCACTCTTCTCCTCTACAATAGATACCTCTCCACTACAGTGGCCACAATCTGTTTCACTCCTAAACCTCATCTCTGCATGTCATAACTTCTTCAACGTATCCTCTTCTCTATCTTTAGTCGTGGAGTTTGTTCTGACAGTCTTCAGGTCAATTTCTGGGGTATCTGAGATGACTTGATAATTATTTAGTTCTATTCACTGGACAATACAATGATCCTAGGATTCTTCTACTCTGCCAACATTTCCCTAAGATCAAATTATACCATTTTATCTATAACAAAACTCAACTGATATACATTTTTCTCCATGTTTTGGCCATTATAAATAATGTGGTTATGAATGCTTGGGTACAAGTTTAAAGAACTTACTCTGTAGCTGCTGGGATAGTGGTCTATTTGTCTATACTTCCTATTTGATTTTTACTGTAAATTCATATCATCTGAAGGAATCCCTTAATCTTTCAACTCAAAAGAACCTCGATAGTGGGAATATACATTACATGAGGAAAAAGAAAGCTAAAAAAATAGTTTAAGTACCAAGAAAGAGCAGTGGACTAAAAGTCCAAAGAATCTGAGTTGTCTCTGCAATGCTATCTATTGTTATCAGCTCCATAATCCTGATTAAATTACTCTCCCTCTAAGGATCTCAGTTTCCTCATCTGTGAATAAGAGTCGTTGAGTTAATAATTAAAGTTGTATTATGTTTTAATATATTACGATTTAAGGTTAAATGTCTCATCCTTCCAGATATAGTGAACTAAAGTAACAGAAAGAAAAAGTTTATATAGTTTTTCCCCTCAATATTCTGTCAGATTTATGGCACAAAGCCTACAATAAAATAGGAATCTATTCTTTCTCTAATAACATATCTTATTATCTAGAAATCAGCATAACTTAATATATTTTCAAGCTTATATGTACTGCACCTCAAGTACATGAGGGCTTTTAATAATATGGTCAAAATAAAAACACACATTAATATCCTACACATCAGTTCTGATAAAGGAATCCATTAAAGTAACACACAGACACATACATATAAGCCACAAACATGTAAGCCAAACCCACAAATAGTTCTATTAAATTTCGCAGTCTTTTTGTTTTTTTCAAAAAGTCATCCTTGAAAGCTAGTAACAACCTAGACATTCAAGACATAAAATAAGAAAAAATGAATAGGTAATAAAATTACCAACACACTGGTCACAAGAATTAGTTTAACACACACAAAAAATTTTAAGATAAAGCAGTTCCTTAATGAATATACTAAATTTCAATTGCACTGAAATATAAAATGCTTATTATGATCCTGCATGAAGTAATCAACAGATATTATTTCCATGGTTTCTTAAATATGTATTTCTTTTGTCTTTCTATTGATTTTATATTTCACTTTTTCATAATATATTTCATTTATTACTAAGTCTTATAAAACAGTTTGTGACTGCTGGTGGTTTTCATCAATAATTTTTATGAGGGAGAGCTTATATACTGTCTTTTAATTTTTCAGATGAAGTCATTAAATCTCAGAAAAGTATAAATGATTTCAGAAGTTAACTAAGCTACTTCATGATGCTGCTGCCTCAGCACCCATGTTGTGTAGCCTACAGAGACCTTCAACTAACATTAGCCCCTTTATGCAAGCACATGTTCTACACAGCAGCTTCAGATCATAAGCAAATATAAATTCCTGATACAAATTCCCCCAAACAACCCTTGTAATCAAGAGTCTCCCCTGCCTCCCAGCACCTGTATCCTTTTGCACCCCTTCGGAAGATCCCTACGAAAGTAGCCAAAACCCCATTCTTTTGGTTTGAAATGATCTATCTGGCCATAATCCAGGAAACACAAAGCAGTCTACTCTTGGACCCTAATAAAAGCATGGGCTCCAGATCCTGACTTTCTCTCTTTGTTAGGCACTCTGCCTTTACCTGCCCATGTAGGACCTTGAGGTATGCCAGGTACTTCCTCCAAGACCTGTGATAAATGCCTTTATTTCAGTTTTTCTTGTTGTGTTATTGAACCACAGCTCACGATCTAGAATCCTGTGCTCCACTTTAAAAATGTTAATTTCACAAAGTCATAAAGAGTGACTTAGCCAAGATCATTTGCCTCATGAGAGATAAAATAAAAATGCTGGTCTTTCAATCACTAATTTCAGGTGAATTCCACTAATGAGTGAATAAAAATATTACCTCAGCCTTGATTTCTCATTTAAAAAAACAAACCAAACACCTACCTATCCTACAGAACTCTATATATAAAGTTTGAACTGCTACATAATCTGCAAGGTGTTCTACAAACATTAACTTCTTTCATCATATTGAAACATTCATTGTTTGAGGATAAACAATACTGAATAAATATTTTACCCAAAAAGGGGGAAAAAAGCTTATTTTCCCATTGTTGCAAGCACCTCTCCCTCTGGCTAAAGTGACTTCCAGGGGATTTAAAGAGCTGGGGTTCTTTCCTTATCCTCCACACTTCATTTTTCACCTTTTTCCCCTTTCAAGAGCCAACTTTTAAGGACCAGGATATCCAAAAATAATTCTGTATGTAGAGGAAAATTTAAAGTGACTGAATGGCTAAGGAAAGTTTTAGAAAAGACGTCAGAAGAAAAATGAACAGAATCTAAAGAACTGAAGGGACATCACAAAGTCAATAACATACATATTGAGAGAGTCCAAGAAGAACAGTGACAGAAAGGAGCAGAGAGAATATTTGAAGAAATAATTGTTGAAATTTTCCCCAATTTGATGACAGATACAAATATAGACATCCAATAAGCTCAACAAACTCCAAGTAAAATGACTTCACAGACCCACACCATTACAATAAAACTTTGAGAGACAAAAAGAGAATCTTAACAGCAGCATTAAAGAAGGAAATCATGATATACAAGGGATCTTCAATAAGATTATCAACAAATTTCTTATCAAAAACTTTGAGCACTGGCACTGAGCACTCCGTGTTATACATAACTAATGAATCATTGAACACTACCTAAAAAATTAACGATGTATTGTATGCTGGCTAATTGAACATAAAAAACAAAAACAAAAACAAAACAAACAAAAAAGAAAAAACACTGGAGGCCAAAACAGAGTGGGCCAATATGTTCAAAATGCTAAAAGGGAAAAAAGAATTATTAACCAGGAAACCATTATCCTGCTAAACTATCTATAAAAGTGAGAAAGAAATTAATATATTCCCACATAAACAAAGGTTGAGGCAATTCATGACCAAAAGGCTTGCCCTGCAATAAATGCCCAAGGGAGTCCTTTAAGTTTAAAAGGACAATGGACAGTAACTCACAACCATATGGAGAAATAAAGATCCCAATAATGGTTGATACAGGGAAAATCATGAAACTAGCATCATTGTAGCTATACTTTTTTGTTACCTACATGATTTAAGAGACTAAGTTAAAGAAACAATTAGTGTGAACTCAATACTACTGTAACTTTAGATTTTAACTCAAAATATTCTTTTCCATATAACTTGAGACTAATGCATTTTTAAAAATTATTAGTTTATGGTGTTGTACACATAATGTATAAAAATGTAATTTCAAGACATGAACAACTAAAGGGGGTATGGTGCAGCTGTAAAGAGAGTTTTTGTAAGTTACTGAAGTTAAGGCTGTATAAATTCAATTATGAATGTTATTACTTCAGGATTTTAAATACATTCCCCAGGGACACCATGAAGAAAATAGCTATAAAACATACAAACAGATTTATAAATTTCACTACAAAAAAATCTACGAAACACAAAAGAAGATATAATGACAAAAACAAGGGCCTAAAGAAACTGAAAAACATTTAGAAAGCAAACAGCAATATGACAAAAATCCATACTTAACAGTAATCACTTAACATGTAAGTTTATTTTAGTGTCCAATCAAAAGACAGAAATTGGTAAAATGGATAAAAACACATGACTCAACTATTTGTTTTCTGTAAGAGACCAGCAGGAGATCTAGAGAGACAAACAGGTTGGAAGTGAAAAAGATATTCTACGCAAATAGTAACCAAAACAGAGAAGGGTGACAATACTAATTTCAGACAAAATATTTTAAATTTTTAAAAATGTTATAAGAGTCAAAGAATAACATTATATATTAATAAAGGTTCAATACAGCAAAAGACTATAACAATTACAATCAGAAGCAAAAAGTGACAGAACTGAATGGAGAAATAAAGAGTTGTACTACAATAGTTGGAGACTTCAATATTCCACTCACAACAATGAACAGACCAACCAGATAGAAGATAAGTAAACAAACACAGGACACTGAACAACATAATAAAGGAAACAGGTCAAAAAGATATTTGCAGAATACTCTATTAATCAAATAATCAAATACAGAATACACATACCTCTCAAGTGCACACAAGGACATTTTCCAGGAGAGACTATATGTTAAAACATGAATTATCTCTCAATAGATTTTAAAAGGGTAAAGTTGAAAATCAAAAATGAAAGAAAAATTGGAAAATTCACAAAATAATGCAAATCTAACAGTATAATCTTAAATAACCAATGGATCAAAAAAGAAATCACAAGGGAAATGAGAAAATAATTAGAGAGGAATATAATGAAAATACAACATAGCAAAACTTGGGAGATGCAGCAAAAGCAATACCAAGAGGGAGATTTATAGTTATGATGTAGACATTATTAAAAACAAGAAATATCTCAAATGAACAATCTTCTTTTACAACTTAAGCAACTATAAAAAGTACAAACTAAATGCAAAGCTAGCAGAAGGGAAGAAAATAATAAAAATTAAGTCAGAAATAAATGAAACAGGGGCGCCTGGGTGGCTCAGTGGGTTAAAGCCTCTGCCTTCAGCTCAGGTCATGATCCCAGGGTCCTGGGATCGAGCCCCGCATCGGGCTCTCTGCTCGGCAGGGAGCCTGCTTCCTCCTCTCTCTCTCTGCCTCTCTGCCTATTGTGATCTCTGTCAAATAAATAAATAAAAATCTTTAAAAAAAAAAAAAAAGAAATAAATGAAACAGAAAAGGCAAACAGAGAAAAGTCAATGAAACCAAGGTTGATTCTTAAAAAAAAATCAAGAAAACTGAAAAAACATTAGCTAGACAGACTTATAAAAAGACTGAAATTAGTAAAATAAGGAATGAAAGTGGAACACTGCTACTGATTCTACAGACATAAAAAGAATTCTTTTTATGTCTTTATGTTCTTTTCTAACACAGTACTATGAACAATAGTACACCAAAGATTAGATAACCTAGATGAAATTTTAAAATCCTAGAAATATAAAACTTACTAAAATGAAATCATGAAAAAAAAAATCAGAATAGACCTCTAACTAGTAAAGATATTTAAATCAATAATCAAAAAATTTCCCAACAAAGAAAAGCACTAGACCTGATGAGTTTCCTGGTGAATTCTACTCATTTTATGTAAAGAATAATTATTTCCAATATTTCCCAAACTTCTCCAAAAATTTGAAAAGGAGAAATATATCCTATCTTGTTTTATGAGGTCAGCATTACCTTGATACCAAAGCCAGTCAAAGACACTACAAAAGAAAGAAACTACATACCTATAAATCTTATGAACACTGATGCAAAAATCCTCAAAATGGTAGCAAACAGATTTCAGCAATATGTGGAAGGATTATATATCATGATGAAATGGGATTTATTCTTGGAATGCAAGGACGATTTAACAAACAAAAATAAATCAGTGTGATATGCTACATTAACAGAATGAAAGGAAAAAATCCACTGGACCATCTCAACTGATGTAGAAAAAGCCATCTGATAAAATTCAAAAAAGATTTTTTTTAATTTTTTAAGATTTTATTTATTTATTTAACAGACAGAGATCACAAGTAGGCAGAGAGGCAGGCAGAGAAAGTGGAAGGGAAGCAGACTACCCACTGAGCAGAGAGCCTGATGAGGGGCTTGATCTTGGGACCCTGGGATCATGACCCAGGCTGAAGGCAGAGGCTTTAACCCACTGAGCCACCCAGGCACCCCAAATTCAACACTTTTATGATAAAAACACTCTATAAAATAAAAATAGAAAGAAACTACCCACCAAATAGGAACTACCCACCCAACAGAAGAAACACAGCAAACATCATACTCAATGTTGAAAGTTTGAAAACTTCTCTTCCAAGTTTGAGTTTAAGACAAAAATGCCTACTTTCAACACTTCTATTCAACACAGAAACTGAAGTTCTAGCCATAGCTACTGTGCAAGAAAAAGACATGATAAGCATCCAAACCGGAAAGCAAAGAGATGATTTCTGTTTGCAAATATGATCTATCTGCAGAAAATCCTAAAGATAACACACACACACACACACACACACACACACACACACACACACACAAATACCTCTTAGAAGTAATGAATGAATTTGGCAAAATAGCGGGACACAAAGTCAATGCATGTGCACATACACACAGACACACAAATCACACTTCTACACGTGAACAAAAAGCTGAAACAAAAACAATTCCATTCACAATAGCATCAGAAAGAATAAAATATTTCAGAATTATATTAAGCAAGTGAAAGACATGTATTAAAATACAAACTAAAATACTGCTGAAAGAAATTTTTAAAAATATAAATAAATGGAAATATATCCCATATTCAAGCATAGGAAGACTTAATGTTGTTAAAATGTCAGTACTAACTAAAGCAATATGTGTTCAAAGCAATTGCTATAAATCCCAATATTGTTTTCTGCAGAAATAGGAAAACCCATTCTAAAAATCATAAGCAATTTCAAGGGACAGTGAACAGTCAAAACAAACTTGAAAAAGAACGAAAACTGAAGGACTCACACTCCTGATTTCAAAAACTTACTACAAAGCTACAGTAATTGAACAGTATGGACCTGGCGTAAGGACAAACACATAGACCAAAGGATTAGAAAAGAAAGCCTGGAAACAAATCCTCACATATATGGTTAAATTTGACAAGGATGCCAAGACCATTCGATGGAAAGAAAAGTCTTTTCAACAACTGATGCTGGAAAAATGGGATACCTACATGCAAAAGCATGAGGTTGGACCCAAACAACAAATCTTATACAAAAATTAACTCAAGGAGCATCTGGGTGGCTCAGTCATTAAGCGTCTGCCTTTGGCTCAGGTCATGATCCCAGGGTTCTGGGATGGAGCCCCACATCAGGCTCCCTGCTCAGCGGGAAGCCTGCTTCTCCCTCTCCCACTCCCCTTGCTTGTGTTCCCTCTCTCACTATCTCTCTGTTAAATAAATAAATAAAAATCTTTTAAAAAAATTAACTCAAAATGGATCAAGGATATAATTAACAATTATACTCTTAAGACTTGGGACAAAAGATTCACAACATTGGATTTGGCAATGGTTTCTTAGACATAGCCAGCAAAAGCACAAGTAACAAAAAATGTAGTAAAATTACTCCAAGAAAATTAAAAATCTGTGCATCAGAGGACAATATCAATAGGACAGTATTTTTTTTACTAAAGCCACTCACAGAATGAAATAAAATATTTGCAAGGCATTTACTTGAAAAAGGATTAACATCCAGAATGTATAGAGAACTCCTAAAACTGAAAAAACAAAAGCAAACAAACTGACTCAGTTATAGGGAAGGACCTGAATGGACATTTTTCCAAAGAAGATGGAATGCCCAGTAAGCACATGAAAAAATGCTCAATACATTTAGCACTAGGGAAATCCAAATCAAAATTATGATACCACCTCACAGTCATTAAGAGAGCTAATATTAAAAAATGAAAACAGGGGCACCTGGGTGACTCAGTAGGTTAAGCCTCTGCCTTTGGCTCAGGTCATGATCTCAGGGTCCTGTGATCGAGCCCCGCATCCAGCTCTCTGCTCAGCAGGGAGCCTGCTTCTCTCCCTCTCTCTCTCTGCCTGCCTCTCTGCCTACTTGTGATCAGTCTCTCTGTCAAATAAAAAAATGAAATCTTAAAAAGAAAAGAAAGCAAAACACATATATACACACATACATGCATACAAACAATAAGTGTTGGAAAGAATTTAAAAGAATGGTACCCATGTGCATTACTGGTGAAAAAAAAATTTTAAGATATAGTTGCTATGGAAAATAGTATTGTGCTCCCAAAAATATTAAAAATAGAACTGCTATCTAATCCATAAATTCTACTTTTAGTATAAATCCAAAAGAATTGAAAGCAAGGTCTCAAATATTTGTATACCCATATTCACAGTAGCATTATTCACCACAGCTAAAATTTGGAAGAACTCAAGTGTCCATCTATACATGAAAGCATAAACAAAATGTAGTACACAGGCATACTTCATTTTATTATGCTTTGCTTCATTGTGCTTCACGGATACTGAGTTTTTAAAAAATTAAGGTCTATGGCAACTCCGTAGTTGCCAGTCTACCAGTTTCCCAACAGCATTTGCTTACTTCCTATCTCTGTATCACATTCTGGTAATTCTCACAATATTTCAAACTTTTTATTATTATTATATTTATGGTGATCTGTGATTAGCACAAATGATGGTTAGCAATTTTTAGCAATAAATTACTTAAGTTATTACACATTACATTGTTTTTTAGATATAATGCTACTCACACTTAATAGACATTATAGTGTGAACATAACTTTTATATACACTGGGAATCCAAAAAATTCATTTGACTCAACTTTATTGCAAACTTCTATTATGGTAGTCACTTTATTATGGAACCAAACCTGCAATATCTCTGAGGTGTGCCTGTAGATATACAGTAGATTATTATTATTATTATTCAGCTTTAAAACGGTGGGAAATCGGGACACCTGGATGGCTCAGTTGGTTAAGCAACTGCCTTTAGCTTAGTCATGTTCCTGGAGTCACAGGATTGAGTCCCGCATCAGGCTCCCTGCTCATGGGGAAGTTTGCTTCTCCCTCTGACCCTCTCCCCCTCATGCTCTCTCTCTCTCTCCCTCTCTCATTCTCTCTCTCAAATAAATAAATAAAAATCTTAAAACAAAAACAAGGTGGGAAATTCTACAATATATGCTACAACATGGAAGAAGCTTGGAGACATTAAGCTAATGAAACTAGACAGTCATAAAAAGACATATACTGTATGATTCTACTGATTATGAGGAACCTAGAGTCATCAAAATCAAAATGACAGAAAAGGTAAAAGTGATTCTGGGACCTGGGGGTGGGGGATAGAAAATGAAAACTTATGGTTAACGTGTACAGACTTACGAAATGAAGAGCTATGTGGATAGATGAGGCAAATAGTTGAGAATAATGTGAATGTATTTAATACTACCAAAATACACAGTTAAAAATAGTTAAGATGGTTTTACATTATATGTATTTTACCACAATAAAAATTATTTTAAAGAACAGAAGAAAAATATAAGAAATGAAAAACATATGTTTTTGGATACAAAGCTTTATTATTACAAAGATGTTGATTGTCAGAAAGTTAATCCAAAAATTCAACACAATTTCAACAGGAACTAATATAAATTTTTAAACTAATCTGCAAAAGAAAGTAAAACTAGCTAAGAAACTTTGTAACAGAATAATAAAGAAGGCACTATCTTATGCTATACTTAAGAAAATACATTTAGGAAAAGATAAATATTTTGTACTAAGTTTTTATAGAATTAAACACCTCTCCTCTGTGGCACTTATAATACTAGTAATTTTATATGATACGTAAAACGTTTATTTAATGGCTGTTTCAACTACTAAGGTATTCCTACTTTAAGATAATGCCTAATACAAAGTAGGTATTCAAGACCAATATGCTCAATGAATGAACAAATGAAATGAAATAGAATATAGCAACATCTTCATTTATATATAAGAATAATACATATGTTCTCACATCAATGAGGAAAGAATGGATTATTCCATTAGTGATACTAAAAAACTAAATAGCAATCTGGGATACAAATGTTAGCCCCCAATCTCACATCATATATAAAAACATCTTCGGATTGCTGGAAGATAATGTCAATGTAAAATTATGGGTAAAGAACAAAATCTAATACTCTTCTTAACTCTTCACTCTTCACTACAGTAATCTAGCTAAATATAAAGAATATTATTCCCAAGAAGTAATGTGAAATAGAGAAGAACAAGTAGATTACAGCTTTAGTTAAGTATTATTTCATTGTAATTATGTGACCAGACATTTTAGGATGGTGGGAACAATGTTGTCTTTATGTTTTCCATCCCAGATACTAGCAATTCCAAATATCCTATAAAATTGGCTCTCTCTATTCTACGGAAGCAGTCCAAATGGAGAGGTGGAAGTTTTGCCTCTTTAGACTATTTGTAAACCTCTCATTAACTCTGATACACACATTGAAATAGTAAGGCTTTTTTCAATTCCATTTTCCTACTTAAAATTGTTGTAAAAGGAGACTTCAAATGTCTCCACATCTAAATCTATTACACTGTAACAAAAGCATAAGAAAGTCAGGGACTTAACGTACTTTATATGTTTTACATAATACCTGATAGCCTATTCCAAAACTCAGTCAAGGAAATGAATGACAGCATAGCAAAGAAAATTTTTCATTTCTTACATTTTTTTTTCTTACATTTCTTCATTTCTTCATTCTTCATTTCTTACATTTTTCTTTGACTATTGGAACTTTCCTGGGACCAATCAGCTTACATATTAAATTATTTGAAATACAGTGTGTTAAATTTTAATTGAAACTTTCACTAATAATTCTACAAAAGACTTAGCAGATATGCATTTTTTTAAATTAGTGATTGATCATGGAGGAAAAAAAACCAAATCTAAATATACCAGTATGCTATTTTTAGAACAACCTGATGGAAAATGACCCCTAAATTCATAAAAACAAATCTTCAGATAATATGTAAAATAGTTCACCCTAATTCATAAAAGTAAATACAGTGATTTTATTTTTCAAATGATTATATGCCTTATTTTATTATTATATATTACTGCAAACTGATTTAAATTATCATTGATTAGTTTGTAAATTTGTTTTATTTGAGTATAGTTGACACACAATGTTACATTAGTTTTAGGTGTACACTAACTGGATAAGTTTATACAATATGCTATGCTCACCACAAGTATAGCTACCGTCACCATACAACACTACTGTAATATTACTGACTATATTCCTTATGCTGTGCCTTTTATTTCCATGACTTATTTATTTCACAACTGGAGACCTGATGTCCCAATCCCCTTTACCCATTTTGCCTACCCTCCCACCCCAATTTCCCTCTCTTCTGGCAATGGTCAGTTTGTTCTCTGTACTTATGGAACAGCTTCTGCATTTGTTTGTTTATTCATTTTTTAATTCCACATATGAGTGAAATACGGTATTCATCTTTCTCAGTCTTACTTCCCTTAATATATTGCCCTCTAGGTCCATCCACGTTGCAAATGGCAAAATCTCATTCTTTTTATGGCTGAGTAATATTCCGTTTTATATATGTATGTATGTGGGTGTGGGTGTGTGTGTGGGTGTGTGTGTGTGTAAGTGTGTGTATCAGATCTTCTTATCCATTCATCTCTACTGATGGGCACTTGGGTTGTTTCCTATCTTGGCTATGATAAATAATGTTGCAATAAACATAGGGCTGCAATATATCTTCTCAAAAGTTTTCTTTGGGTAAATATCCAATGGTAGAATTACTGGATCATATGGTGTTTCTATTTTTAATTTTTTGAGAAATCTCCATACTGTGTTCCATAGTGGCTGCACCAATTTACATTCCTGCCAACAGTTCATAAGGATTCCTCTTTCTTCATATACTTGTCAACACTTGTAATTTCTCATCTTTTTCATACAAGCCAATCTGACAGGTATAAGGTCAAGGTGATTCTCATTTAAGTGTTGATCTGCATTTCCCTGATTAGTGAGGTTGAACCATCTTTTTATGTGTCTGTTAAGAAAGTAAAAGCTAGAGGCATCACAATCCTAGATTTCAAGATATATCACAAAGCTGTAGTAATCAAAATAGTATGGTACTAGTACAAAAACCAAACACAGATCAATCGAACAGAATAAAGAGCCCAGAAATAAACACATGCTTATATGGTCAAGTAATCTATGACAAAGAAGGCAAGAATATACAATGGGGAAAAGATCATCTCTTCAATAAATGGTGTGGGAAAACTGGCCAGCTACAAGCAAAAGAATGAAACTGGATCACCATCTAACACCACACACAAAAATTAACTCAAAATAGATTAAAGACCTAAATGTGAGACCTAAAACTGTAACAATCTTAAAAGAGAGCACAGACAGTAATTTCTCTGACATTGGCCATTGAAACATTTTTCTAAATATATCTCCTATGGCAAGGAAAACAAAAGCAAAAATAAACTAAGGGGACTACATCAAAACAGAAAGATTTTATGAAACAAAGGAAACCATCAACAAAACAACAGAGCAACCTACTGAATGGGAGAAGATATTAGCGAATGATATATCTGATAAAGGGTTAATATCCAAAATATAAAAAGAAGTTCTCAACTCAACACCAAAAAAAAAAGGAGGGGGGGGCAGAAGACCCAAATAGACATTTTTGCAAAGAAAAAATACATGTGGCCAACAGACACATGACTCTTTTCTTACAGAAATCTACTTTGCAAAATGATTCAACACTGCTACTTAGAGAAATGCTGATGTAGACATTAATAGAACTCTAACAATGATAGAAATGATAGAATACAATTCCTACAGAAAACATAAAAACGATATTACTCTTATTCCTTTACACAAGGAAAATTGAGACTTACACTAGTTATGTAATTATACAAGGACACAAAGGTGGTAAGTGTTAGAATCTGTATCTGACTCCACATTCTGAGGGGCTCTTAACCAGTGCAAGCATCACATCCCACAGGTAATAAAGGAGTGAGATAGAAGAGTAATCTCTTGAAAGTAAATACAAACACATACACTGAACAGTTGTAATCTTCACCTGCTTACTTTCAGCTCAGTTCTGCTTAACTGCTCAGCCTGGTTCACATAGGCTCAGCTTGAGGAAGCAATATCAAAGTCATGAACTTGAACAATGAATGATTTGACACAAAGTGCTTTTCTGCTTGTTAATACTCTCTATACCACTTGTTCAGATATGCAACCTGCATATTTAGTCTCCTGCAGTCCTAACCTCAAAAAAAAGTTTTAAAATGTGAATTGAGGGAGTCCTGTTCTTCCACAGTGGGAATTTTTTTTTCTCAAATACAGAATATTCAGACAAGGGGAGAAGATAACCATGAAAACCTGAATTTCTGATTATCTGTCATATTTGAACCATTTTAGTTTAGAAAATAAACTGCACCACATACTTAAACACAGATGTACTCCTGCATAATAGGAGGGCAACAAGTCCCCTGCCACTCCCCCAAAACACCATAAAGCTCAACGCAACTGTCACAAACAACCATTTCGGCACTCAGAAAATCAAACAGAGGCTTACAGCAAACTGAGAAATAGTTACTAATAAAAACCATTGAACTCTGAGTGAAAACAGCATCAGTTGATGGTGACTTTTCCTGGGGCTTCTGACAAACCCAGCTCTGCATGTGCAGTTCAACTAGGGCAAGGCATAATGTGATAACTGCACGTTTTGCTGCTGTTATTTAATTTGAAGTGTTGTCATGTCAGTTAAAATGGTGATTTTAGTGGCACATGGCACAGGGGGCACAGCTTCCATCTTTTTCAAATATTGGGTCTTTTTCAGGCAACCAACAGCCTGGCAGGCAAGTGAGAAACTTAATAGGTAATTCTGGGAGGTGAGACAGCCACATGGGGCCAGATGAGATCGCCAACTATCCTGCACTGACTGAGGTTGGTATATGTGCAGCAGAGACTGGAGCGGGTGCAAGCCACTCATACATTCTTGGAAAACAGAATCTGAGCTAACACACAGAGGAGCTACAACAGAGCCCAGTGGAAAATAAGAGCCAGGAAAAACTTCAAATAGCCTAAACACAGAATATGCTTCCCAAATCAGCACAGAGAGAGGAAGCCGTACTGGCTCCAACTACTTCAGCACAATCTCTGACCAATAGCGATTAAAGATGAAGTTAAGCAGAAACAGAGGAAAATACCTAAGAACTGAGGCTTAAAAATAAAGACAGTTAAGAAAACAAAAGCAAAGGGGCGCCTGGGTGGCTCAGTGGGTTAAAGCCTCTGCCTTCAGCTCAGGTCATGATCCAGGGTCCTGGGATCGAGCCTTGCATCAGGCTCTCTGCTTCGCCCTCTTTCTCTCTGCCCGCTTCTCTACCTACTTGTGATCTCTGTCTGTCAAATAAATAAATAAAATCTTAAAAAAAAAAAAAAAAGAGAGAGAGAGAGAGAGAAAGAAAAAACAAAAGCAAAAACAAAAAACACTCAACAGAGACAGCAGGGGCCACACAGTTTGGTGTTTAGTCTAAATAATTACTAACCACACAAAAAGAACCACAGCAACCCTTAGGGGGAAAAAAATCAGAATCTAGAATTGCTACAAAATATTATCTAAAATATCCAGTGTTCAACAAATTATGAGACATAAAAAGAAATGCAAAAGTGTAACCTACTGACTCAGGAAAAAAGTCGAAAAATTGAAACAACTTCTGAATGTCTTTTTGTGTTGGATTTAATAGATAAAGACTATAAAACACCTATTATAAATTAATTCAAAGAACTAAACATGTCCCACCATGTTCAGAGAACTCAAGCATGATCTACTGAATGGCATATCATACAGAAATATTATTAAAAACAATCAAAATTCTGAAGTTGAAAACTATAATAACCTAAATTAATGATTTATTAGTTTTCCATTTTAATCACATTGCTACTGACTTTATGAGTTCTTTATACATTTTGGATATTAACCCTTTATCTGATATATGGTTTGCAAATATCTTCTCTTACTCCATAGGTTGCCTTTTCACTGTGTTGATTGTTTCTTTTCTTGTGTGCAAGTTTTTAAATTTAATGTAAGCCCACTTACATTTTGATGTAAGCCCCTCCCTTTCAATCTGAAAGATGTGCTTTAGTATTTCTCATAGATGCTGCTAGCAGCATCTCCTCTCAATCTTTGTTTGTCTGGCACATCTTTATGAAAAGTGGTTTTGCTGGATATAGATTTCTTGGTTGGCAATTTTTTTTTCCATTAGCACTTTGGACATGGTATTCCATTCTCCTTACTTTTACTTTTTAAAAAAATATAAAGTTATCTGTTAGTGTTATTGTGATTCTCTATATGGGATCAGTCATTTTTCTTCTGGTGCTTTTATAATTTTCTCTCTTTGGGGGGTGCATATAACATGTCTAGGTATAAACGTCTGAGTTTATTCTACTTGGGGTTTGTTGAGATTGATGTGTTGATTAATGTTGCTTTTTGTTTTTAAATTAAATTTGGTTTTCAGCCATAATTACTTTAAATATTGTTTTCTTCTTTCCCCTCACTTTTTCTGGGACTCTGTTTACACTTAGTTTGCGTATTATAGTTCCTGGAACCACCACAAAAAATATTTTTAAAAAACAGCCTACAAAATGAAGAGAGAAACTGAAATGGTGAACTAAAAAATATTTCACAGAAAAGGAGACAGTAAGGAGGCATGGACCCAGAAAAAAAGACACGAGACAGAGAAAAACCACAAAATAGCAGGGATAAATCCCACCATAACCAACATATTTACATTAAATGTGAAAATATTAAACATTCAACTCACAGGACACCAGCAATAAAAGACAAAATGGATAACTTAGACTTGATTAAAATGGAAAACCTTTGCATTTCAAAAAAGACAACATTAGGGAAATGAAAAGACAATTCACAATGGGAAATATCTACAAAAATGTATCTGATGGACTTGAGTTCAGCATACCTAAAGATGTATTCTTAAAACTGAATAAGATGATGAACAATCCAATTAAAAAATGGGCACAGGATCTAAGTAGACATTTCTCCAAAGAAGATATACTACTGGACACCAAGATAATGAAATGATGTTCTATAACATTAGTCATTAAAGAAATCCAAAACAAATCCATAAGGAGAGATCACTTTATACCTACTCTAGCATAGCCATAAACAAAAAGACAGACAATGACAAGTGTAGGTAAGGATGTGGAAAAAATGGAATCCTTATATGATGCTGATAAGAATGTAAAACAATACAGTCACTTTAGAAAAACAGTTTGGCATTTTATTAAGAATTTAAACATGATCTTACCATACAACCCAGCAATTCCCCTCCAAGGAATCCATCCAGGAGAGTAGAAGACACATGTCCATTCAAGGAACTGCATGTATATGTTCACATCACACTGTTCTTAAAAGCCAAATATAAACATAATCCAAATGTGCATCAGTTAGTAAATGGGGGGAAATGTGGTATGTCCATACAGGGAAATATTGTTTAGCAATAAAAATGAAGGAAATACTGATCCATGCTATGATGTGAATGAACTTCAAATACATGCTATATGAAAGCAGCCACATGGAAAATACTCCATGTATGTGATTCTATTACATGAAGTACCAAGAAAAGGAAAAACTACAGAGATAGAAAGGAGATCAATGGGCCTGGGAGTCAGGCTGCAAACAAAATCAAAACAAGTTTAGGGAGAATGAAAATATTTAAAACTCAAGTACAGTGATGGTTATATATGCCTATCAATTAATGAAAAAAAGCACTGAACACTTAAAATAGTGACTTTTACACTATGCAGAATATACTTCAGGGGCACTTGGGTGGCTCAGTCAGTTAGGCATCTGCCTTCAGCTTGGGTCATGATCCCAGGGTCCTGGGATGCAGCCCCATTCTGGGCTCTCTGCTCAGTGGGGAGCCTGCCTCTGTCTCCTGCTACTCCTGCTTAAGCTCTCTCTCTCTCTCTCTGCCAAATAAATAAATAAAATCTTTTTAAAAGTCCAAGAAAAAAAAGAAGGTATGGATACTACTTGAGAAGTCTGAACCACTATAAAATGACCACAAAAAGAATACAGCCAGATGCAATGGCTCAACAGTGATCTACTGAAGGGGCATCCGTTTTATGCAAGGGAATGTGTTCAGCAGCTGCTGAAACAACTTGTCAGGGAGGGACACTCAGTTATTAATCAACTATGTTTCCATTTGGGGGGAGAAAATAGTCAGAAAAAGGACTTTATAGAATCTGTGAATCAAGACCTACAGGACCTTTATTCCTACTTTTGAAAGGTAGGAGGAAGGATGATCTAGAGTGAAGGAAGGGGAAAAAAAATCCCTGAAACCTAACAGCAAGTTAAGACTGGGAGGTAGCAGGGCCAAGAGTAGAACCAAGTATGTCTGGCTCCAGAGACTGTGTTCTTAACCATTACAATATATGGCCAAGGTATTTAAAAAAAAATTTTATCCTGGCTGTAGAAAATAAAGGAATGTGAAGTTAAATGAAACAACGAATGATGAAAGCTAAAGTAAACAACTCATTAACACTGAACCCAGCTGTTCAATTCTGTAAAAATCCTGATCTACATATAGCTCAATGTTCAGACTTTCTTTCCTTTGTTTATTTCCCTAATATTTTATTGAACATCCAGTATGTGCTAGACTCCAAAGGGTAAAAAGAAATAAAAAATCTCCAAGCATAAAAGGTTTAGACGTCAATGAGGCCATAATTTGGAAAGAATTATCATCCAGTTTAATTGTTGTGGAAAGAATATACATAAAGCGTGGATAGGACTGGGGTGCCTGAGTGGCTCAGTGGGTTAAAGCCTCTGCCTTCGGCTCAGGTCATGATTCCAGGGTCCTGGGATCAAACCCTGCATCGTGCTCTCTGCTCAGCGGGGAGCCTGCTTTCTCCTCTCTCTCTGCCTGCCTCTCTGTCTACTTGTGATCTCTGAGTGTCAAATAAATAAATAAAATCTTTAAAAAAAAAAAAAAAAAGAGTGGATAGGACTGCCACAGACAGATACACTCCAGGCATCTCTAGCAACTTGGGCAAGAATCAGATCATTCAGGATGGCTGCAGTGTGCAACGTTGTAGGAGGAGATGGCTGGGGAGTGAGGAGAGTTCTGAGCAAGCAAAGGGGAGGATCAGTTTGTCATTTTGGCAACAGTAGGGAGGACAGATGAATTGGGGCCATGGAGAAAGAAGGTACATCTTAGTACCAGGAACAGAGAAAGAGGCAGAAAACAGAGGGAATTCAATTTTATTATGGCAATACAAAAGATAAAAAATTAAGGCCTCAACTGAAACAAAGGGAGTAAAGGAAAAAGGAAAGAAGATGAAAGATATAATGTGTATTAGCTAGCAGTTACATAATTATGCTGTTTTAATAAAGGAATTTATCATTATAGAGAAAATTAAGCAATAATCTCATGTTATCTTTCTACCATGTACTCCACAGGAAAGCAAGGCATTATTGCTTATAACAACTGAATTATAGATATAGACTTAAATTATCTATAAAAAGCTAAATCTGTATATCTACATCTATACCAAACTAGAGAAATAAAATCATAAAAACATATATTTTTACATTTTTAATTATTCTAGATAAAAGATACTTCTAAACAGAAGTTATAGGAAAGTCTTCAATTTTTAATAAATATTCTTTCCCCAATGAGCATGAATCCATTAACTTACCCCTCCCCCAATCCCAATAAGGTGAATACTATTATCCCTATTTCACATAGGAGGAAATCAAGGCCCTGAGAGGGTAAATAATGGGCCCAAAGTCACTAGATGTTAGTTCTGGTATACAACATCTTTTGAAAATGTAGATTTATTCCAGTGCAATTGATAAAATTAGGGAATAATGGTATAACTCAAGTTTTACATTGCTCATTTACGAGAAATTTCATCCACAAGAAACAAGGTGAATGCAAAAAAACAACTGTGCCTAGCTGAAGTAGGAATGCATGAAAAGCACACACTTCAAAACAAAAATCTACCAGCTACCTCACTGTTTGAGGTGTGACTCACATCCATTCACATATGGTGTTACAATTTTCCTTCAGATTTCAGTAAGCCTCCTTGCATCACTCCACAGAAACTCACAATCTTGCAATGCTTTCCATACCCACTTCCACAAGGGAATAATACATTTTGAAATATAAAGTACCAAATATATTGCAGTATTTATTTGTTAACCACTTAACATTTATGATCTTTTTAAAAAATATGTCACTAACAAGTTTTTGAGTATTATGCTGGAGTATCATTTTCCCATAAGCCCTATGGTTTTCATTGTGTATTTTTGCATAGCATGGTGATTTTTTAGCAACAAATGCTTAAATTAATAGCAGAGCTCAGTTGTGGAGTGATACATGAGTTTGCTCATTTCAGAGCCAATAAGTTACAGGGTCTCCCACTTTCATGTATGTACTCATTACAAACTGTTTGCACACAATGTATTTTCTGAACATCTTAAACTTCCAGTTCTCTTTTACATAATTTGTACGGCTATATATATTCATTCACCCAATTCTTCAACCCAAAGGCCTTAGAATCAACTCTGACTTCTTTCCTTTTCTTATATTCCAAGTCTGATCTATTAGAAAATCTTGCTAACTACCTTCAAAATATTTCTACAATTTGATCACTTTGTACCTCTCCAACTGCCACTGCCCTAATCCAAGTTGCCATCGTCTCTAGCATGCTATGACAGTAGCCTCCAAGCTGATCTTTCTGCTTAAATCTTACACCTTTGTCTCATGGAATGTCCTTTCTCTATATGGCAGCTACAGTAAGCCTTTTAAATCTAATCATGTCCCTCCTTTAATCAAAGTCCCCAATTAAAACATATACATATATTCAAATAAAAACCTAACTTTTGACCATAGCCGAAAGGTCTCACTTCTCTGCCCTTTTCTACTACCCTTACCAAACAGCTTTTGCACTCTTCCTTGAACACACCTAATACTTCCAAACTAAAGGTTTTAACATTCCCTGTTCCCTCAGATGGGAAATTCTCTCCCAGACACTGACATAATTTCACTCAAATCTCTGCCCAAATATCACCTGTCACATTGGCTTTCTTTGGCCACCATACTGAAAATATCAGCTTCCACCATATTGTATCCCCTAAACTTACTTTACTTTTCATCCTAGGACTTAACACTATCAGACATATTGTGTATCTGTTTGTTTACTGTCTGCCTCTGCCATTAGAATGTAAGATCCATGAAGACAGAAATTTCCTCTTGTTCACTATTGCTCTCCCAGTAGCCACTAGTTCTTAACAGAAACATTAATGAAAAAATAGGAATTAGTCAATTAGTAAAGACAACAGACATTAGGCCATATTTCTCATGTTCATTAAATAACTTTCAATAGTAAAGTAAAATGGATAATGAGACAATGAAAAAAAAAACTGGTGACTAAACCTACATAGAAACTATATTATTAAATATTAAATGGAAAATGACTGTGCATATTTGTGTCACTAAAGACAGGTCTAAAGTTACTGCTCAACATTCACAAAGTACTATATTGTTAGAGTTGCCAAGTCAATAGTTCCACAATTAAAACAGATTTTAAAAGTTCACTCACCCCATTAGGTTTAGTTTATTTCTTACTAATGTAAGATGGGGATTTTTCTACAACCCACCCTGTCTAACCATTATTTCCATGAATCACCCTCTAGCATACAAAATGTACTCATACAATTACTTATAAACATAAAAATCCTTTATATAGTTCATCTATTTGTTTTCTGTTGACAAAATACGGATGAGTGTATCTGTCATATAATTTAAATTTCTAGAAAAATTCACTTAGACATCTTCATATTTAGAATCATCTCAGGAAAACTGACTTTTTGAGAATCAGTGAAGAAGGGGAAAAAAGAGACTTCAAAGATGATCCAGAGAAGTGATTTAACACTGTGTTCTTTTCTTTGTTTAAGCAGCTGGAATTTTGTCCTTAAAATCTTATATGAAAGCCCATTAAGTAAAACTTAAATTGATCTATTTTAGGCATGGGGGTGGGGAGGAAAAAAAAAGGTGGGTCTACAAAGAAGAAAGATCCTGAAATCTTCACGGTTTATTCCTCTAGGACTTCAAAATCCCTCCCATTTACTATGACTGTCTCTAGGAAACTCCAAAAAGGAAAATGTCCGTTCTAGTCAAAGTGCTACTCTACAATAAGGCAAGAGAACGGAAGTTCAAATATGACTGTGGGAGTTGATGGTCTTCAGTTAATAGTGAAGATGAAATTCAGTTCATAAAACAAATCCTACTTCTTGAACAAAGCCATTTTCTGGGATGAGAAGTAATTTTTGTTTCCTTATTTATAGAAAAATTAAATGTGAGGTTTTAATTTTTGTTGCTGGAGATAAATTCACCATGGTAATATATTCTAGTGACAAGATATCCTACTTTCTCTATGTACTTTTGTACTTGTCAATTATGTCCTGGCACTTGTTCTGTTAAAAGGATCACTTCATTTGTAACATGTTTGAAAATGATACCTCATGTGTTATCCAACCCTCTTCTAGTTCTAAGAAATTAGTTTTAAATAAACTTAAATCAATTAACCTCACAGCCAGTTTTGCTGGTCATAATATATTATATGGGAAATCTCTATGTGATATGCCTCTCTACCCAAACACAAAACAAAGTGCAAACCATACAGAGAAATCAAATTAGGGCAGACATTATGTATAAATACATGAGTAATGGAGAAGGAAATACAAAAGATTACAGATTATATTTACTAGCTTTATCAAGAACTCACTTAAATTTAAGTGAGCTATACATGATTTTAAAAGAAAAAACTTGTTTCAAATAATCACAAATGTGATCACTATAAAGCAAATAATTTTGCCGTGGCAAGATCAGTTTTTAAAGATTTTTTTTTTTTTTAATTTGCCAGAGATAGAGAGAGAGAGTACACACAAGCATGCAGAGAGGCAGGCAGAGGCAGCAAGAGAAGCAGGCTCCCTGCCGAGCAAGGAGCCCGATGTGGGACTCAATCCCAGGACCTTGGGATCATGACCTGAGCTGAAGGCAGCGGCTTAACAAACTGAGCCACCCAGGCGTCCCAAGATCAGTTTTTAGACACACATCTAATGTTTTCACTTAAACAAACCTTTTCTTTTGGGGCACCTATGTGGCTTAGTCAGTTAAGTGTCTGCCTTTGGCTCAGGTCATGATTCCAGGGGCCTGAGATGGAATCTCACATCAGGCTACCTGCTCAGTGAGGAGTCTGTGTCTCCCTCTGCCCCCGCTGCTCCCCTTGCTTGTAATCACTCTCTATCTCAAATAAATAAAATCTTTTAAAAAAGATAAACCTTTTCTTCTAATGATTTTGGGCACATATGGCCTTAGGAACTTTATCTCAATTTATTTTTTAAGTAAAGGCGTTAGCTGAAGTTTACCATTAAATGTCTTAAAGTTGAGAGAAGTGCTGTGTTTTTCACAATAATTTGGTCCAAAAGGTGTTAAATTACTAAACATAAAACACATATGTTTAGTAATTTAATAGCATGTCTAAAAGCAAAAGTCCTAAAGTGTTTTTAAAATTCTTAATCATCAATGCTTGCATCACTGGGATAGCTATATTTACATCAGAATAATAATATTGTTGACAATCTATTCTTTCTGGGATGTAAACCATGTAAAGACACAAGAGGAAGCAGAAAGAATGACAGCCTACAAAATTCTGAGAGAGACGGAGTCTAACCTGAGGAAGCAGCTTCCTTCCTAATTTCAGATGCATAAGAATCCTAAAGGTTAATACCTTGTATGTTGCCTTCTTGGTTACAAATGACAGGTAGCTTTATATCTGATTCATTCATTCATTCAAAGATTATTTACCTCACATCCATTATATGGAGTTATGATTCTGGAATGGTTAGAAACAAAGTAAACAACATGGTCTCTGCCTACACAAAGATTATAATGAGCTCACAGTAAAAACGATTTTGAAGTTCATTTTCTCCTGCATTTGGGCACATCCCACCTTGCCATTTGCAAACAGACAACTGACACCCAAAGTGAGGAGCACTGGGAAAACAACCTTTTCACTACAAGCAAAATCCCATCTTAACTATGTGACTACTTGACAGCTTATATTGCGCAAACTCCCCTTACTGTATGTGTGAAGCTAGTATTAAAAAAAAAGACTGTAGGATGACCAATGAGGGAATGACAAAACAATGGAAAAATAAAAAAGAAAGTTTACAAAACTGTCATCAGGATTAAGGATAACTTGTGCCAAAATACCTGTACAAGGATGCTGAATATATGACTTCCATGAAGGAGGCAGTTTCTGATCTGTAGTTTTGGGCGTGTAATCCTGACCATCTTAGAAAAAAGGAAGACACGTCTGGGAAGGATGGCACATTAAAATCAGTGTGAAACAAGTGGAAACTAAACTTGCTGGGGTGATAAGAATCTTGACTAAGTTGTAATTTCCTATGATATATAGGTTGAACTGTAAGTTCATGAATTCTCATGTAAGTTATGAATTTCTTAAGTGAATGAGAATGTTGTTTTTTTAATGAATAAAAGCAAAGGAAGGGAAAAAATCAAGACTAAGGGGTAAGACTGAGATTTAAGGGTGACTGTGTTAAGGACATGAACCCCATGGATTAGGGCAAAGGTGCTAGATGCTAGTGTAAGGCATTCTGCTGAGGAAGGAAAAAGTTCCTTTATACATTCATAGGCCATTCTTCCCAGCAATTGTCAATTTTTATTTTTGAAATATACATTATAACAAATAATCATCTGATCGTCAAATACTGTAAAACTGACCCCAAACACAGCATTTCGATCTTACAGTAAGCAATGTATTTGTAATTGCTTAGCATAACCCACATACATTCTAGGAAAAACAAAAACAAAAACAAAAACAAACAAACAAAAAAAGTCACAAAATGCCCAACAGAACACATTCTGTGGCCAATAATGATGCTATCACGCTACATGCCCCTAAAAAAAAAAAAAAAAAAAAAAAAAAAAAGCTCATTTTGCATACATAACTTGTTTCCCTCAGCCTCGAGACTAGCAAAACCAAAGGAACCCACATCCTAAGCCACAGAATGGAGCCACCTGGCCTTGTTCTTATCACAGGATGACAAAATTATTTCAATCCCCTAATGTCATGCAGAGATCCTCAACATTTGTATAGTGTTTTTTAACTAACAAAACTGTTGCATCCTTCCTGAGTTGTAGAATGGTCACAAGGTTCAATGTAAACATTTCTTCAGATAACCTTTGCTGCCACATTTAAAGGCACAGAGACTGACTGACTGACATAAATTTCAAATGCTTTCTTCCTTTTTCTTTCCGTGTTCTGTTTGCTATTTACATAATTAAATATGATTTCAGAAGTTTCTGGGATCTCTCCTTCTAAAAATGTTTAAATCAATGCCAGCTTTGCACTATTCATCTGTCAATCTAGAGAAAACGTGAACAACTTTATGAGCACAATAAGAAACAAATTTTTTTAACGCTCCAAAATTCCATGACAGTAATTACAGACAAGTATGAGAAAAAAAAACCTGTCACATAGAAAAGTACATAGGCCTTCTCTTAAAATACATGTATCTTATAATAATAAAAAACTGTTCTTTCAGATTTTATCATGAAGATTTTTTGAATAACTAACTTGAAGGGTAATTTATAATATTTGTAGTTAAAAAACCTGAGAGTTAATCCTAGGACTTTTTAATACCACAAGTTTTACGGTACTAGTGAAAAAGGATGTGGGATTCTGATAATCTAGTTAAACGAGATACATGTGTATAAAATTTAACAGACACCACCACTTATATTGACCTCTACTGATCTGACGAGAGAACATTAATATGTAAATGGAATATCACTGTCAATAATTTTCAATGAAAATGCAATTATCTGAAATTAATGTTTCACCAGAAAAAAAAAAGCAGTAGCATTTTTAAAGTATCACTTTACTCAATCCTTGAAGGCACACTATAAATTAGACAAGACGTGGTTATCTTTTCTTTATTGTAAGAGGTTAAATGGCTCGCTTAAAATAATGTGGTTTCTGTGGCCAAATTAGGAACCGTTTTCTTTTAAACTCTCTATTGACAGAATTTCAAAGAGAAAAATGAGATTTACCAAACAATAATAATTTGCCTAAGTATATGTTATGGATGGAACTATGTGTCTCCCCCCAAAAAAGATATGAAGTCCTAAACCCCACTAACTCAGAACGTAATCTTATCTGCAAACAAGGTCCCTGTAGATGTAATTAATTAAGATGAGGCCATATTGCAGTAGGGTGAACCCCAAATCCGATGTAACCAGAATCCTAATAAAAAGATTAGGACACAAAGATACAGGGAGAATGCCATGTAAAGATGGAAGCAGATGTGATAGGATCCATCTAAACTCACTAATCCCAAAGGCTGCCAGTAACTACCACAAGTTATGAGGGGAAAAGGGAAGAGAATCCTCCTCAGAGCCCTCGGAAGGAACCAAGCCTGCTGACACCTTGATTTAGAACTTCTAGCCTCCAGAACTGTGAGACAATATAGTACATTTGTTTTAAGCTACTGGGGTTTTGTGGCACTTTGTTGCCAGCCTACAAAACTAATACAGTCTAAATATAGTTTGTGAAACTACAGAAAGTGCTTCATTATTTATAAAAGAAGGAAATGATTTTTAAAAACTTAAGGATAAAAAGATAAAGAGGTAAATGACCTGGATCCTGGTCCCAGCTATAAGATATACTTGCTGATTGTGTTTCTGTTGTTATAAAGTGACTTCTCTCTGGGTAATTCAGAGTTGTTGTGAAGATAGCAAGATTCTTATACACCATCCACAAAGTTATTAGATATAATTATCATAGTTGTAAATCACTCTTATTCCATATATTATCCTAATACTTATAAACTATCTAAAGAATTACATTTGTAATCCCCACAGAACCCATAATAAGGCTAAGGAAAGATTAGACACAAAATATTTGATTTAAATTAAAAACCAATTCACAGCTTTTACATATAGCTTATCCAGCAAACTACACCTAACTCCCTATCTATTTATCTATCTATAGTGGGAAGCAGCTCCTACTATTTTACAATGCTATATTGATAGACCCATATTGTTTTGTCTATTTGTATTGTATTTTCTTGATCCTGTAGTAACTTCCAAGTTCATTTTAAACAACATACACACTGAACAGATACACAAGTGGATTTACCATGAAGTTAATGAAGTTAAGCTTCAGGTCTCCTCCCTTGTATCAGATCTTGCCCAGGCCCTGGAGAGGTCTAAGATACAGGGTCATATGGTTCTATTTAAAAAATCAACAAAAATAAAGCATCTTCATTAGTCAGTTAAGAAAGCTGTCTTCCCTCCATATGGATTTTCTTCTATCATAGTTCCCTCTTATTGAGTAACTTTGGAGTTACTGCCCAAATAACTCTGAAGAATCCTGCTAAGGGAAGGAAGAGCTGGAGACACATCTTGTTTGGGGTGCATGTGACACATTTAGTTGTTAACAGTCACTTCCTTGTATGGTTATTGCTAGCTCTCATGGTATAGGAATGGCTTCCAAAAATATTCCTAATTTCCCCTGTATTGACTTACACGTTTTATGCTATGAAGATGCAGAGACGAAGGTCTTATCCTGATATAAACACATTGTACAGGTCCTGGCATCAAAAATACGTAGATAATGAGAAAACATCAATACACACCCTACCACTACTGGGTACCCTGAGGCAGATGGCCCCTACTAGTAAGTGGGGCTCTCTCACTGGGAAAGCAGTTAGAAGATCAAAGAAACAAGAAAGATCAAAGGGGATCAAATCCAACTGGTAAGGAACAGACCTCTCATAAAGCCCTGTGCTAGAGGTCACCATTACTAAATTGGCTGGCATCATTAGCCTCACCTAACTTTCTTCAGAAAGGAGTGTCAGGGAGACTAGCTAGAAACATGCAGATTTAACCATAACCCACAATTTATCTACCTAGTTTCTGAACAGTCAACACTACTGCATTTTAAATAGACTATAAATTTTTAGTTTCTACACAACTCTATCATAAACTTTAGAAGTTGTATTTTTTCATTTTTTAAAAAGATATTACTTATTTTAGAGAGAGAGAGAGTGCATGCGTGCATGAATGGGGGCAGGGGGTTGCAGAAGGAGAGAGAATTCCAAGCTGACTTCACACTGAGCATGGAGCCCAAGGGGGGCCCGATCCCATGACCCAGAGATCACAACCTGAGCCAAAATCAAGAGTCACTCAACTGACTGAGCCACCCAGGTGCCCCAAATTTTGATAATTTTTAAAGTATTTTAATTCTTTTATTTGTTTAGCTATTAACAGTAAAATTCATATTTACTTAGTTGCTATTATTTGTTTTGTTCGTTTGTCTTGCGCTTGAATTATTTCATATTCTGTTGTTTCAGAAATATAAGAGTAAAATACTAATAAAAATAATCAGTTCAGTTATGTCAGCAATTTTCAAAAGACAATTATTAGTCTCAGATTTTTTCTGGAAAGCAGAAATTAGAAGCCATAGTTTAAACACAA